>NC_091962.1:13711715-13714215 GCF_031021105.1 Erythrolamprus reginae | reverse complement strand
CTGACATAAGTGTGTTTTCAATG
The DNA here is from genome assembly GCF_031021105.1 of Erythrolamprus reginae. NCBI lineage: Eukaryota > Metazoa > Chordata > Lepidosauria > Squamata > Dipsadidae > Erythrolamprus > Erythrolamprus reginae. The sequence continues at coordinate 13,714,192 of NC_091962.1, read as the reverse complement.
CCTTTCGGAAAGCGAGGAGAGTGGGGGTGGTATGAATCTCTGGGGGAGTTGGTTCCAGAGGACTGGGGCCACAGCAGAGAAGGTTGTTCCCCATGGTCCTGCCAGTCAGCATTGCTTGGCCGACAGGAACTGGAGAAGGCCAACTCTGTGCGATCTAATTGGTTGCTGGGACATCTGAGGCAGAAGACGGTTCCATAAGTAATCTGGTCCTAAGCCATGTAAGGCTTTATAGATAACAACCAACGCCTTGAATTGCGTTCAGAGACCGATTGGAAGCCAATATGGATGTATCTAGGCATACCCATCAGGTCTCGTGCAGCTGCATGCTGGACTAGTTGAAGTCTCTGAACGTTCTTCAAGGGCAGCCCCAAGTAGGGTGCATGACAGTAATCGAGTCTTGAGGTGATGAGGATCATTCTTGATGGTGATGAGGATTCTTCTTGATGCTTTGGATTCCTCGTTGAATGAATAAAACAGGAAAAAATAAGGAACCGACTTTGATTAACTCTTCAATATCTTTATCTTGTAGATCCACCAACCCAATCCAACCGAGATGGCATCCAGATGGGACCTCTGCTCTTTCAGCTGCCCACCCACCTCTGTGACCATCCAACCACCACCCTTCACCGTCACCGTTCCAGGACCGTCCCTCTTCTGCCCTGACCAGCCATTCTGCATTGACCAGTTCAACCCTTGCGTTCCACTATGCCCAAGCTACAGCAGACCCCAGCCGCTCATTGTGGCCAGCACTTCTTCTCAGAAAACCGTGTCCAAGTTCTAGGACTTGCAAGACCTTCCAAAGCTTTGCAAAGGATTCTCCATGGGACAAAGAACCGAGGACTTGAGGCATCCAGATCTTCTCGCTCCAAAAATTAATCTATTTGTTTGAACTTTACTCTTGAGCTTTCCCAATCGGCCGTCTTCACAGACACTTTTTCAGAGTCTCTATGAGTTCTCTCCAACAGAAAAAGACCTTACAGAAGAGAACTATACATAGGAGACTAGACCAGGAGTTCCATCGTTCTGGTATGAGAAGACACTTCATCCTTTTTTTGTTTGAATCCCATCTTCAACCGCGGGAATCTTCCCTTCTCGGCCACCTTTGATCTTGCAATCTCAGTCCAGCTCCTGTAATTTCCCCAGCTAATATATTGTCTGCCTCTCTAAATAAAACTCTTTTTGGCATTGAAGTTCTTGGTTTCCTGTGGTGTTCATGTCATTCCCCCATTAATAACAACAAGGATGAAAAAAATCTTGGAATATATCAATAAAATTGCCTTCTCCTTCCTTAAAAGCCAATAGCAATAGCGTTTAGAGTTATGTACCGCTTCACTGTGCTTTACAGCCCCCTCTAAGTGGTTTACAGAGAGTAAGGATATTGCCCCCAACAATCTGGGCCCTCATTTTACCAACCTCGGAAGGATGGAAGGCTGAGTCAACCTTGAGCCTACTGAGATTTGATCCGCCAAGTTGCTGGCCACTGGTGGTCAGCAGGAATACCTTGCAGTACTGCACTCTAACCACTGCACCACCGTGGCTCAATGGGGTCAAGGGTCAGCAACAGGGGTGGAATTCACATAATTTACCTACTGGTTCACACAGCAGCACCAAAAATGTGAGCGATCTCACAAAACGTTCCGTGCATGCGCTTGGCAGCACTCAAATACCACTCTTGGTGCTGGTGAGCTGAGCTGTTGTTTAGATCAGTGATTTTCAACCTTTTTTGAGCCGCGGCACATTTTTTACATTTACGAAACCCTGGGGCACATTGAGCGGGGGGGGGGGGCGGGCGGCTAAAAAAAGTTTGGGACAAAAAAATTCTCTCTCTCTCTTCTTCCCCTTCACTCTATTTCTTTCTCCCTCCCTCTTTCTCTCCCTTCCTTCCTCTTTCTTTCTCTCTCTCTCCATCCCTCTTGCTTTCTCTTCCTTCCTTCCTCTCTTTTTTGCTCTCTTTCTCTCTCCCTCCCTACCTCCCTCTATGTCTTTCTCTCTCTCTCCGTCCCTCCCTCTTTCTTTCTCTCTCTTGCTTTCTTTCTCTCTCTTGCTCTCTCTCTCTTTCTCTCTCTTCTTTCTCTTGTTTTCTCTCTCTTGCTTTCTTTCTCTCTCTCTTGTTCTTTCTCTCTCTCTCGCTCTTTCTCTCTCTTTCTTTCTTTCTTTCTCTCTCTCTCTCTTGCTTTCTTTCTCTCTTGCTTTCTCTCTCTCTTGCTTTCTTTCTCTCTGAGCTTCGCGGCACACCTGACCATGTCTCGCGGCACACTAGTGTGCCACGGCACACTGGTTGAAAAACACTGGTTTAGATGAGCTGAGCTCTGCCGTGTGAATTTACAATGCCACAAGCAGAATTCTTCTTCAATGAGTTACAGATAATCCCAAGCAGGAGAGTTAGTTTCATTTCAGCAGAGTTCAGAGTGGAAGAGCACAGAGTGGAGATTGAAGCCACACCCAGCCTTTTAAGCTTAAGTTTTCAGTTTTGATTC
>NC_091962.1:13684488-13711515 GCF_031021105.1 Erythrolamprus reginae | reverse complement strand
ATCCACAGTCACCGAATTTAAACATGCCTGGGATAAACATAGATCCATCCTAAGATAAAATACAGGAAATAGTGTAAGGGCAGATCAGATGGACCAGGAGGTCTTTTTCTGCGGTCAATCTTCTATGTTTCTATGTTTCTAGGAGAAAAAAAAATCCAAGTTATTGAATGGGACATGGCTATTTTCATCATTAGCGGCTCTTTCTGTGCACCTTAAAAATGGAAAGTTTTAACTTAACGGCCTATATTTAAATTCAGATTTATTTTAATTTGAATTCGGATGAAGTCTGCAATCTTGGTGGAAGGAAGAGAGGAAAAAAAACAAGTTATTGACTGGAACGCGACTGTTTCCATCATTAGCGGATTGTTTTGGTGCCCCTTATAAAAACTGAAGGCTTTAACTCAACGCCTAAATTTAAATTCAGATTTATTTTTAGCTTGAATTTGGATAAAGTTTACAATTGTGGAGGAAGAATGAAACCCAATTTTTTTCCCTGTAAAGAAACCGAGTTATTGCAAAGTGTTCGAATTGAATGCAGCGGTTTTAATCATTAGCGTCTGTTTTGATGCACCTTAAAAATTGAAAGATTTTAATTTAAGCCTAAATTTAAATTCAGCTTTATTTCAGTTTAAACTCAGTTGCAATCTTGGAGGAAGAAGAAAACCCAGATTTTTTAAAAATAAATAAACTGAGTTATTGCAGTGTGCTTGAATTGAATGCAATTGTTTTAATCCTTAGCGGACACTTCAATGCATCTTAAAAACTGAAGATTTTAACTTAAGCCTAAACTTAAATTCAGATTTATTTCGGCTTGAGCCCAAATGAAGGTTGCGATCTTCAAAAAAAGGAAATTCGGGGTTTTTTTTAAAAAAAAATGGATTATTGGCAGGTTCTTGAATTGAATGGGTGTTATTTTAGTCTTTGGTGATTATTTCTAGATTTACACATTGGGAGAAACCACAAAGAACTGGCAAAAATCATCCTGCTTGGGAATAGATTGTTTAATTCAGGTTTATAAATTTAGGAGATAGTGATTGGCCTCACTTAAATTATAGTAAGAAGAATAAATAACTTGGCTTAACTTGGTTACGGACCACACTGGCGTGTTATATTTTGCCTCTGATTGATTGAGCCCCATTGATATAGCACAAAACCAAAGAAAAACCAAATAAACCCACTTTAGCTTCCTGGCTAAGATCGTTTCAAATCCAGTTTAGCTGCTCGCAATTTTGGAAGTTTGCAATTCAGGCTGTGCAAGAGTTGGATTTCTTTGTCCCCCAAAGGAATCCAGAGGGTGGGCTGACCAACCCAGGGAGGAGATTAAAAATACTCCAAGGAAATGATACCGATCAGTACAAATTTTAATATTTGCAATGCTCGCTGGCCAAATGCAATCCTTTCTTCTCCTTAAATTTATGGGTTTTTAAAAAAAAGATCGTATTGGGGGGCGGCAAGGCTAGCTCTTTTGTATGATTTTGATAAATGTCATCTCCACCAGTGAGGGAACTGGAGTGGATCCTCCAGGTTCAGGAGCAATCTACCCCCAAGGGAAGCAGGAAAGCAGGCTGAAAGATTTCTGATGATCAAAACAATCGGACGATTCTTCTTTTTGTCTCTTTCCCAGGTTCCTTGAAGCCCACCAGGATGTCCTACCAGAGTCAGCAGTGCAAGCAACCTTGCCCCATCCCTCCCCAATGTAAGAAGACCATCCCTTGCTGCCCCCCCACCTCAGCAGTGCTGCCCCCCACCTCAGCAGTGCTGCCCCCCACCTCAGAAGTGCTGCCCCCCAGTTCAGAAGTGCTGCCCACCACCCCAACAATACTGCCCACCGCCCCAGCAGTGCTGCCCACCGCCCCAGCAGTGCTGCCCACCACCCCAACAATACTGCCCACCGCCCCCAGCAGTGCTGCCCCAAGCAGCAGGATCAAAATCCCAAATGCTGTTAAGAAGCTGTTGAAGGCAACACCGGGAAGGGGAAGGTCCAAGCTTCTTTCTTGACTTCCAACCTCAACCGATCCGGAAGCCCAACGAGGAAACGAGACCCTGGGAATTGAGGCTTCGAGACACCGCGTCCACAACCTGCTTATTTCATTGGCTTCATGAAGGCCAACCCAACCACCGAAAGCCGGCGTGGTTGGAGACCCCAGCAGCCAAAAAACACCAAGAAGAACCGGTCTCTGCATCCTTAATCGTGTCATCGTCTTCTTCTCTCTTCCCCCTTCTGGTGCCTTGCCCTGCGCTCTGCTTGTCCCCTGGCAAAATGTTATTAAAATGCATGAATTAGCTGGCATTGGAAAGTTGTCTTCCTGTAGGGCCTTTGGGTGTGGGTGCGGAAGGGAACCCCTAGAGGGCAGGGCAAGAAACAACAGGTTGGAAGCCAACCCAGGAGAGAAGCAACCTGGAATGAAGGAGAAAGAGTGGGGACAATGAGCCCGTGGAACGGCTTGCCACTAGAAGTCGTGGGCGCTCTATCACAGGAGGGGTTTTTTTTAACAACGGCCAATTATCTGAAATGGGATACCCTGTTTCCCCGATAGTAAGACACCCACGATTGTAAGACGTATCGGGGGTTTCAGGGGGGTCAGCTAATATAAGCCGTACCCCGAAAGTAAGACATATGTCTTACTTTCGGGGAAACATGGGGGGTATTGCCGCCTCCCTCTCATCTAGCTGCGCGCCGCCTCCTGCCCACGTCTGCACCGTCCCCCTCTCCATACGTCGCCGCGCCGTCCCCTGCACTTGTCACTGTCACCTCTGCAAATTTACTCGGGCACGTCCCTACTCCAAAGAAACTTCCCCCCCCCCCCGCCCATCACAGAAGGTAAAACATATGTCTTACTTTCGGGGAAACACGGGGGTATTGCCGCCTCCCTCTCATCTAGCTGCGCGCCACCTCCTGCCCACGTCCCCCCTTCCATACGTCACTGCGTCTGCCGCCTCCGTCTGATCCAAATGAGCGCCGCCTCCTGCCCACGCCTGCGCCGTCCCCCTCTCCATACGTCACCGCGCCGTCCCCTGCACTTGTCACTGCCGCCTCTGCAAATTTACTCGGGCACGTCTCTACTCCAAAGAAACCTCCCCCCCCCCCCGCCCGTCACAGAAGATAAAATGCATATACACTAAAAAAACACATTTTACACAGGTTTTTTTAGCTGTCAGTGCCCCTTTAACAATATAAGACATACCCCGAAAGTAAGACATAGTGGGGCTTTTTGGGATAAAAAGAAAGTAAGACACTGTCTTACTTTCGGGGAAACACGGTAGGTTCTCCTGCTTGAGAAGGGGGCTGGATTAGAAGGTCTCCAAGGTCCCTTCCAGCTGTGCTATTCTGCTACTATTTTTCCCCCCTTCGTTCCTCCCTCCCTCCCTTCCTCCCTTCTCCATCACTGGAGGTTTTTTCAAGAAGAAATTGGAAAACCATTTGTCTATAATGGGATATGGTCCCCTACTTGAGCAGGGGGCTGGACTGGAAGACCTTCAAGGTCCCTTCCAGCTCTGCTCTACTCTACTCTACTCTGCTCTGCTCTGCTCTGCTCTGCTCTATTTTCTCTATTCTCTATTCTACTTTATTCTTCCAATATCTAATCTAATCTATTTTCTATTCTATTCTATTCTTCCTCTTCTATTCTCTTCTATTTTTTTCTATTCTGCTCTGCTCTACTCTACACTATTAAAAACATAGAAACCTAGAAGATTGACCTCCTGGTCCATCTAGTCTGCCCTTATACTGTTTCCTCAATATTTTATCTTAGGATGGATCTATGTTTATCCCAGGCATGTTTCAATATCAGTTTCCTGTGGATTGACCAAACACGTCTTGTGGAAATTTGTTCCAAGCATCTACTCCTCTTTCAGTCAAATCATATTTTCTCACGTGGCTTCTGATCTTTCCCCCAACTGATTTCAGATTGTGGCCTCTTGTTCTCGGGTTCACTTTCCTATTAAAAACACTTCCCTCCCGAACCTTATTGAATCCTTTAACATATTTAAATGTTTCAATCATGTCCCCCCCTTTCCCTTCTGTCCTATTCTATTCTATTCTATTCTATTCTCAAGCATCACTACTGGCCAGATTTGACAAAGCAACATCCAACTTTCCTATTTTAGCGAGACTTTCCTCACGGTCACTAGAGATAGAGTCAGGCTTGATCTACAAAATACAGGTCGCCTTGTGACCGCCCATTATGACCATTTCTCACACTTAGGACTGCTGCACCCTCCTACACGTGTCATGCAATCAAAATTCAGATGCTTGGCAACTGGCTCATATTGACGTCTGTCATGCGATGCCGTTTTGCAACTGTCCGACCAGCCAAGTCAATGGGGGAGCCAGGTTCCCTTAACAACCCAGTTTCCAATTTAATAACCGATGGGTTTCGCTTAACAACGGTGGCGGGGAAGGTCGGGAAATGGGACAAAACTCACTTAAGCAGTATCTATGGGGCTCAAACTTCACAACTTCCAGATGGGACCTTAAGAGCATCTATGGATGGCTCTGGACAGGGGTCTCTAAACATGGCCCTTTTATGAAGGGTGGACTTCAACTCCCAGAATTCCTCAGCCAGCTCCGAACATGGCCCCTTTAAGACTGGGGGACTTCAACTCCCAGAATTCCTCAGCCACCTTCAAACTTGGTCATTTTATGACTGGGGGACTTCAACTCCCAGAATTCCTCAGCCACCTTCAAACATGGCCACTTAAAGACTGGGGGACTTCAACTCCCAGAATTCCTCAGCCACCTTCAAACTTGGTCATTTTATGACTAGGGGACTTCAACTCCCAGAATTCCTCAGCCACCTTCAAACATGGCCACTTAAAGACTGCGGGACTTCAACTCCCAGAATTCCTCAGCCACCTTCAAACTTGGTCATTTTATGACTGGGGGACTTCAACTCCCAGAATTCCTCAGCCACCTTCAAACCTGGCCACTTGAAGACTGGGGGACTTCAACTCCCAGAATTCCTCAGCCACCTTCAAACATGGCCACTTGAAGACTGGGGGACTTCAACTCCCAGAATTCCTCAGCCACCTTCAAACTTGGTCATTTTATGACTAGGGGACTTCAACTCCCAGAATTCCTCAGCCACCTTCAAACATGGCCACTTAAAGACTGGGGGACTTCAACTCCCAGAATTCCTCAGCCACCTTCAAACTTGGTCATTTTATGACTGGGGGACTTCAACTCCCAGAATTCCTCAGCCACCTTCAAACTTGGTCATTTTATGACTAGGGGACTTCAACTCCCAGAATTCCTCAGCCACCTTCAAACATGGCCACTTAAAGACTGGGGGACTTCAACTCCCAGAATTCCTCAGCCACCTTCAAACATGGCCACTTAAAAGACTGGGGGACTTCAACTCCCAGAATTCCTCAGCCACCTTCAAACTTGGTCATTTTATGACTGGGGGACTTCAACTCCCAGAATTCCTCAGCCACCTTCAAACTTGGTCATTTTATGACTAGGGGACTTCAACTCCCAGAATTCCTCAGCCACCTTCAAACATGGCCACTTGAAGACTGGGGGACTTCAACTCCCAGAATTCCTCAGCCACCTTCAAACATGGCCACTTAAAGACTGGGGGACTTCAACTCCCAGAATTCCTCAGAAACCTTCAAACTTGGTCATTTTATGACTAGGGGACTTCAACTCCCAGAATTCCTCAGCCACCTTCAAACATGGCCACTTTAAGACTGGGGGACTTCAACTCCCAGAATTCCTCAGCCACCTTCAAACATGGCCACTTTAAGACTGGGAGACTGACTTAGAAGATTAAAAACTGCACACAATGTGGACTTCTTCAGGTGTGATGAATCTTCTGAGATGGTGAGTCCATCCTCAATACATTTCCAAAGAAAGGTCCCCTTTTGTTGCGTCCTTCATCCAGGTGTGTTTCAATATCCTTCACTATCCAGCAATGAAAAGGATGAATGTGTGATTGTGTGACTGTATTTGCAATTGGTTTGTTCCTGCAAGCTGAGATCTCCCGGCCAAAATTCTACATATTTTTAATAACCATTATTAAATTATTAGGGAGTCTAATTTTGTGCATGCTCCAGATGTACCTAGCCACAAGCACTCACACAAACACACTGCAAAGCTACACCCATTTAGAGGGAATATTTGAGAATTCAAGCACATAGACTTACCTGGAAAATATGATTGATTTAATTCATATGTTGTTAGCCACTCAACCGCTAGAAACAAGAGTTTTATTAACTTCCAGGTAATCTTCTAGAATAAATTTATTTTGCTGTTTTTAAGAGTCTTTAAAATATTTGTTTTGTGTTTTTTCTTTGTTTGTTTCGGGGGGGGGGGATTTTCTATTATAACTTTTTTATTTTCAATTCATTAAAAAAAATAGAAGCAAAACAGCTATTTGAAGCAGAGGCTGTTACCATTTGGCTATTGCTGTTTATCCTCTGTTCTGGAACACTATGAGTTTTCGTTAAAATCCCTCTTTCTTAATTGAGACTTAATTTTAGTTTCTTCTTGAATACAGTCACTTTTGTTGTTTTTAAGACTTGAACATTGTGAATTTTTGTGTTTATTTTTTATTTTGGAGAGAGGAGTTTTGTACAGTGATACCTCGTCTTACAAACGCCTCGTGATACAAACTTTTTGAGATACAAACCCGGGGTTTAAGATTTTTTTGCCTCTTCTTACAAACTATTTTCACCTTACAAACCCACCGCCGCCGCTGGGATGTCCCACCTCTGGACTTCCGTTGCCAGCGAAGCACCCGTTTTTGTGCTGCTGGGATTCTCCTGAGGCTCCCCTCCATGGGAAACCCCACCTCTGGACTTCCGTGTTTTTGTGATGCTGCAGGGGAATCCCAGCAACGCAAAAATGGGCGTTTTGCTGGCAATGGAAGTCCGGAGGTGGGGTTTCCCAGCGAGGGGAGCCTCAGCGAAATCACAGCATCGCAAAAACACAGAAGTCCGGAGGTGGGGTTTCCCAGCGAGGGGAGCCTCAGCGAAATCGCAGCATCACAAAAACACAGAAGTCCGGAGGACTTCCGTTGCCAGCGAAGCACCCATTTTTGCACTGCTGGGATTCCCCTGCTGGGATTCTCCTGCAGCATCATAAAAACATGGAAGGAAGTCCGGAGGTGGGGTTTCCCATGGAGGGAAGCCTCAGGGAAATCCCAGCAGTGCAAAAACGGGCGCTTCGGCTGGCAAAAGGGGTGAATTTTGGGCTTGCACGCATTAATCGCTTTTTCATTGATTCCTATGGGAAACATTGTTTCATCTTACAAACTTTTCACCTTAAGAACCTCGTCCTGGAACCAATTAAGTTTGTAACACAAGGTATCACTGTATTTGGTTTTTTTCCCAATAAAAATAGAACCAAAACAAATATTTGAACCAGAGGCTACTACCATTTGGCTATTTATGTTTATCCTCTGTTGTGGACCACTATGAGTTTTGTTTAAAACCCCTCTTTCTTAAATGTGATTTAATTTTAGTTTCCAAAGAGTTTTTTCTTTTCTTTTCAGTAGACACTGTTTTGCTAATGGTTGGCAGAAGACAGGACAAGATAAAACAGTGTCGGGGTGGGAGGAAAAAAAGCAGATTTGGAATGACTTCTTTCAATATAAACATAATGTATTTATGCTTGCATGTCATGTGACATAATTGTATGCGTTAATGCAAATTTTCCATGATTTGCAAAAATTAAACCAAAGGAATAAAAGTAGAAACCTGATAGGCTGAAAATTCTAATTTTTACACCTTAGATTAAGACTTGGGGTGGGGAAGTAGCTTAAGAAAATTTTGGTTTTAAAATTCACAGTTTTCTTTCACTTTAGGAAATATATCACTCCAGCTAAGTTGAAGAGGAAGTTCCTTTGTCTCCATGTGGACTAGCTTCTTTGGAAACAGCTATATTTTGGGGGGGGGGAATGGGTGCCAAACCCCACCCTGTTGTTGGCACTCGTTGAAACCACATGAATCGCTCCTCCACTGCTCCAAACAGTCTTAACGCAAAAGCTTTGAAGCGACGCCTCCAAAATTTGGTCGAGGTTGCAAACCGGCAGGACTCGGCAGCTCCTGAGCCTAAGCAGAGTGCACTTTCTTCAGGAAGTGTTAGAAAAGCACTTTCAAAAAGTAGGAAGAAAAAAAATGCAATGAGAATACTTCCCCTCCTTTTAAGTGGGGGGCGATCCGAAGGCTCTTTTTTTTTTTTTTTTTGAGAAAAAAAAAATAACCAGGCAAATTGCAAATTGATTTCCTTCAATGCCATTGGCCCATCAGCTCCTTCTCATTCATCAGTTCCGCATCCGAATCGTGGAGAGCCTTGGCGTTCTTGTGTTTGCACATCCTCTGGAAAAGCACACACACACAAAAAAAAAAGAATGACACCAATACAATCAACCGGAGTGTGTCAGTGTCCTTTGCAAAGGATTGTGTTGCAATGCAGAACGGCGCAAGTATATGTTTGACAAGGAACCCCAGCCTCAGTGTTAGTTTATTGTACGTAACCTACTTGGGTGTCGCCATACAGTAGCTATCGATGTCATTTTGTAAAATGTAAAGACTGTACCTTTAAGGAACTTTTACTGGTTCACCATAAGAGGGCGCCAACACCATTCCCTTTAGGGGGAGTTACTTTGTTCGAGATATATTTTCCATGAGCTGTATTCTTGCTATGTGCGTGGTTTGTAAACCATTAATTATATTGTTGATTCCGTATATTTGTAAATAATAATATTGTTGTACAGTGATCCCCCGCTCGTTGCGAGGGTTCCGTTCCAGGACCCCCCGCAACGAGCGGGTTTTCGCGAAGTAGCGCTGCGGAAGTAAAAACACCATCTGCGCATGTGCAGATGGTGTTTTTAACTTCCGCAGCGCTAGCAAGGAGCCGAAGATTGGGGGTGGCGCGGCTGTTTTAAAACGTCGCCGCCGACATGGGGGGCTCGCTAGCACCCCCCCGAACCCCCAACCCGGGTTTGGGGGGGTGCTAGCAAGCCCCCCATGTCGGCGGCGACGTTTTAAAACACCCGCGCGGCTTTCCAATGAGTCCCGAAGACAAACGCGGAAGTTTGACGTTTGTCTTCGGGACTCATTGGAAAGCTCCCATCGTTTTAAAGCAGGCGCGCCATTCTCCGCTGACTCCTAAAGCGGGGAAGTTCGCCAGGAGTCAGCGGAGAACGGCGCAACTGTTTTAAAACGATCGGAGCTTTCCAATGAGTCCCGAAGACAAACGTCAAACTTCCGCGTTTGTCTTCGGGACTCATTGGAAAGCTCCGATCGTTTTAAAACAGTTGCGCCGTTCTCCGCTGACTCCTGGCAAACTTCCCGGGCGAAGGGCGAAGGGCGGGCGAGCGGGTGCTGGGGGGGCTTCGCCCTCCCGCCAGCAAGAGGGGGAAGACCCAGGGAAGCCGCCCAGCAGCTGATCTGCCGGGCGCCATCTACGCATGCGTGCCCATAGAAAAAAGGGCACGCATGCGCAGATGGTGTTTTGACTTCCGGGTTCAAAAATCGCAAATTACCCTGTTCACAATGGTCGGGGACGCAATAACTGGGGGATCACTGTATATATATTGATACTAAGTCTGAGTAACCCACATTTCCTACACCACAACTCTGCTTAACCCTGCTGCTCTGTTCGCAAAGACTATACACTTATTCCGTTCCCGGGTCTATTTGACCCAGACTAAAAAAAGGTTGATTTTAGCTACTGGAAGTGTTTTTTTTCATATGTTTTGCATTGGCATACTAATTTGAACATTCCTGATCATAAACAAATGAAAAATGAAATGAAAAAAATAATGCTTATTTGTTTATTTTACTCAGAAATCCCCCCCCCCCCGCCCTGGCGGTGTGCAATTTTTTCACTTTATTTATAGATTAGGCTGCAAATTCCAAATTTTTTGAATACCTTTTGCATTGGCATACTACTTTGAACATTCCTGATCATAAACAAATGAAAAATGAAATGAAAAAATTAATTCTTATTTATTTATTTTGCTCAGAAAAGCACCACCAACCCCACAGCTGCGTGCAATTATGTTCACTTTATATATAGATTAGGCTGGAAGTTCCAAATTACACCCTTGTTTTTAGTACAATGGATTTCTTTCATAAAATTAGTTGTCTGGGTATCATGTACTTACTTTCCAAAAGGTATTCAAAATATTTGGAACGCTTGCATAGTTTGCATACATCTGAAAATTCCCAGCGTCTCCAAGTCAGAAGAAATCTCCTTGCCTGCTATCGTCTTACCATTATTCTTCGTCCGAAGCACAACCGAGAAGCTCCTTCTCAGGAGACGCCAGGAGAAATATTGCCGAAAATTGCACCGTCAATGGGTTCCTATTGATGTGGTGCTCCGAACCCACCACTGAATTCAAAACCATCTCTTCCCACCCGCAAAAAATGAACAAACCTCAGATTACCTTGGTAGGGGTCAACTCCTTCTGAATTAGAGTTTTAAACTCGCTCTTCTTTAATGGCTCGGCGTCGGCGGATTTGCGCGGGGCCATCTTGGAGTTGCCCTCGATCATCTCGGTGAAGGCTCTGAACAACCTGGACATTTTGAAGAGTCACCTGACCCAGGCTTCTGGCAGAGAAGAAAGGATGGGTGGAGACCAAGGAGAAGAGTCAAGGCGATGTAGACCTCACATCGACGTGTCACCTTCAGAGTTGAGGAGAGAGAGAAAGAGAGGTGGAGAAGAATACAGATCATCATTCTAGAACCTGCGCCGTCCAGAGATACTTCACCAGAAGAGTTCTTCACTCCTCCACTCGTAAGCGAATACCCTACGCAACTAGACTTACAACCCTTCGTTGAGAAAGCTTAGAATTGCGTCGCCTTGAGCACAATCTAAGCAGAGTCCATAAAATCATCTGCTACAATCTTCTTCCTGTCAACGACTACTTCAGCTTCAACCACAACAACACACGAGCACACAACGGATACAAACTTAATGTCAACCGCTCCAAACTCGACTGTAGGAATTACGACTTTAGTAACCGAGCAGTTGATGCCTGGAGCTCACTACCAGACTCTGTAGTATCATCTCCTAACTCCCAAAACTTTACCCTTAGACTTTCCACTGTTGACCTCTCCCGATTACTAAGGGGCGTGCATAAGTGCACCAGCGTGCCTTCCGTCCCTGGTCCTTAAGGTTTTTCATTTTTACTATTTGCATATATTTGAATATTATTATTTCTAATACTCCTATGGACGCGCCAGCTTTCTAAGGCGCTCAACCAATCTCTACATGGGGCTACCTTTGAAAAGTGTTCGGAAACTTCAGATCGTGCAGAATGCAGCTGCAAGAGCAATCATGGGCTTTCCCAAATATGCCCATGTCACACCAACATTCCGCAGTCTGCATTGGTTGCCGATCAGTTTCCGGTCACAATTCAAAATGTTGGTTATGATCTATAAAGCCCTTCATGGCACCAGACCAGATTATCTCAGGGACCGCCTTCTGCTGCATAAATCCCAGCGACCAGTTAGGTCCCACAGAGTGGGCCTTCTCCGGGTCCCGTCGACTAAACAATGTCACTTGGAGGGACCCAGGGGAAGAACCTTCTCTGTGGCGGCCTCGGCCCTCTGGAACCAACTCTCCCCAGAGATTAGAATTGCCCCCACCCTCCTCGCCTTTCGTAAGCTGCTTAAAACCCACCTCTGGCGCCAGGCATGGGGGAACTGAGATATTCTCTTCCCCCTAGGCCTTTACAATTTTATGCATGGTATGTCTGTATGTATGTTTGGTTTTTATAATAATGGGTTTTTAACTGTTTTTAGTATTGGATTATTATTATATGCTGTTTTATTATTGCTGTTAGCCTCCCCGAGTCTCCGGAGAGGGGCGGCATACAAATCCAATAAATAAATAAATAAAATAAATCTTCTCCAAACTCAACACCACGACCAAGGAACCCAACATCTGGGTTTAAGGTGAACCGAGCTGGCCCAGCCCGTCTTCCTTCTAATCTAAATTCTGGGCACGGGATGGGTGACCTACTTGAAGAACAGAGATTGTTTACAAAGACTGTTTCGTGTTCAGACCTGCTGGGTGGACCAATTTGAAGCTTCGATCTAGTTAATCTGGAGTTGGAGCGACAACTTTACAAGTGGGGCAGCGCCGAAAGGATGGGATTGAAAGGAAGGAAGGAGATAGCAATAGCGTTTAGACTTATAGACCGCTTCTTAGTGCTTTTTAAGCCCTTTCTAAGAGGTTTACAAAATCAGCATATTTGCCCCAAAAAAATCTGGGTCCCCATTTGACCCACCTCGGAAGGATGGAAGGCTGAGTCAACCTTGAGCCGGTGGTGAGATTTGAACCGCTGAACTACAGCTAGCAGTTAGCTGAAGTAGCCTGCAGTGCTGCACTCCAACCTCTGCACAAGATGATTTGGAGAACCTTAAATGCAGGTTATTCGAGTTTCATTTCCTCTGCTAATGCATGCAAACATTTACACCAGAAAAAGCTAATTATAAAAACTTGGGGGGGGGGGTTTACAAGGAAAAGTACTTTGGGTGTTTTCTTAATTCTTCTCAGGCCTGTACCTTGAATTTCAAACAATACAAGCTTGCCTTACGCGTTTGCAAGCTGCTATTACGATGGTCTCTTTGATCCCGAAAGAAACCGATGAGGACTAGAGGCATTCATACAGCCGACGTCATTATGGCCCATTAAATCCCAATGTTAATTCTCACACCTCTGCCAAGAGGCGTCGCGGGTGGCTTGCAGCTCCAGGGACGATAAAAAGATTAAAATTAAAAATAATAATAATAATAATAATAATAATAATAATAATAATAATCCTTTGCGTGGATTCAGGGGAAGCCGTGAGTGCAATGCGGATAGTTCTCAACTTACAACGGTATCGTTTAGTGACGGTTCAAAGTTACAGCCACCCATTCCAAAGGGACTTACAGGTGTTTCTCTGCGGAGAGGGGCGGCATATAAATCTAATAAATTATTATTATTATTATTATTATTATTATTATTATTATTATTATTATTATCATCTTCATCTTCATCATCATCAACAGCATCATCATTATTATTATTATTATTATTATTATTATTATTATTATTAATGGTGGTTGACTCAAAATGGAGGATGCTCGAACATGCCGCGGTTATGTCATTCCCCCGTTGCGACTTTGTGACAAGCCCAATCCAATGGGGAACTTCAGATTCCCTTAAACGCCGTGTTTTCTAATCGAAAAATATGCCGTGATTCATTTAATAACAACGGCTAGAAAGGTCACAAAATGGGGCAAACACCTTTAACTCAGGTGACACCCCATTTGGAATAATACTGTGTCCAGTTCTGGAGACCTCACCTACAAACAGAGATGGATCAAATCGAACGGGTCCAAAGACGGGCTACAAAAATGGTGGAAGGTCTTAAGCATCAAACTGATCAGGAAAGACTTCATGAACTCCGTCTGTCTAGTCTGGAGGACAGAAGGGACATGGTGGAAACATTTAAATATGTGAAAGGGTTAAATAAGGTTCAGGAGGGAAGTGTTTTTAATAGGAAAGTGAACCCAAGAATAACGGGGCACAATCTGAGGTCAGTTGGGGGGAAGATCAGAAGCAACATGAGAAAATATTATTTGACCGAAAGAGTCGTAGATGCTTGGAACAAACTTCCAGCAGATGTGGTTGGTAAATCCACAGGAACTGAATGTAAACATGCCTGGGATAAACACAGATCAATCCTAAGATAAAATACAGGAAATAGTATAAAGGCAGAGTGGTTGGACCAGGAGGTCTTTTTCTGCCGTCAATCTTCTATGTTTCTATGTTTCTACGTTTACTGAAAGAGCAGTAGATGCTTGGAACAAACTTCCAGCAGACGTGGTTGGTAAATCCACAGGAACTGAGCGTAAACATGCCTGGGATAAACACAGATCCATCCTAAGATAAAATATACAGGAAATAGTATAAGGGCAGACGAGATGGACCTGGAGGTCTTTTTTCTGCCGTCCATCTTCTATGTTTCTATGTCTCGTTTAGCAACATAGATTTGAGGCTCAATTGCAATCATGGGACGAGGACTACCTGGATTGTGGCCTACGGCTCCAGGAATGATTTTAAAAAATTATAATAATAATCATCATCATTTGGGCGGATCATTTTCAAACAGGGGTCGCCGCGAGTTCGTGGCTGCATCCTGCCAAAGTGCCTAAATTCTCATCCTCCTTCTTTGTACAATCATTTCTCTGCTCCGAAATCCTCCGTTTCGACCCTAAATCGAAGCCCGACGACACACACAAACACAGCCTGTGACTTACCGAGAAGCAGGGTGCAGGAGCGTCGAAGCTGGCTGGGCGGAATGAAATTTTGCAAACCCCAAAAGGCATTTAAGAGGCCCTTCCTGGTAGCTGCAAGAAGTGGGAGGCAGATCGTGGTGACCTAACCTGCTTTTCCAAACAGTGCCCGGGATCTGTTTACGGCGCCTTCTGACGGCACCGTGCCAAAAGCGACTACAAAGAACACGTCGGTCTAAGCAGGAGTCGCTTTGAAGCCTAACCACAAATATTTATTTATTTATTTATTTATTTATCTACTTACTTACTTACTTACTTACTTACTTACTTACTTACTTACTTACTTACTTATCTATCTATTTACTTATTTACTTACTTACTTACTTACTTACTTACTTACTTACTTACTTACTTGCTTACTTGCTTACTTGCTTACTTGCTTACTTGCTTACTTGCTTACTTGCTTACTTGCTTACTTGCTTACTTGCTTACTTGCTTACTTGCTTACTTGCTTACTTGCTTATTTGCTTATTTGCTTATTTGCTTATTTGCTTATTTGCTTATTTGCTTATTTGCTTATTTACTTATTTACTTATTTACTTATTTATTGGGATTTTTTTTTTAAAAAAATTAAAAGCTTTTATTGTAAATGCATAAAAACAAACAACGGTACATAGAAACATAGAAGACTGACGGCAGAAAAAGACCCCCTGGTCCATCTAGTCTGCCCTTGTACTGTTTTCTGTATTTTATCGTAGGATACATATATGTTTATCCCAGGCATGTTTACATTCAGTGACTGTGGATTTTCCAACCACGTTTGGTGGAAGTTTGTTCCAAGCATCTACTACTCTTTCAGTCAAATAATATTTTCTCACGTAGCTTTTGATCTTTCCCCCCAACTAACTTCAGATTGTGTCCCCTTGTTCTTGGGTTAACTTTCCTATTAAAAACACTTCCCTCCTGGACCTTATTTAACCCTTGAACATGTTTAAATGTTTCGATCATGTCCCCCCTTTCCCTTCCATCCTCCAGACTATACAGATTGAGTTCATGAAGTCTTTCCTGATAAATGCTTAAGACCTTCCACCATGTACGTACAGTAGAGAGATATCTTAGTCTCTCTTTCCTTGCTTATTTTTGTTCCGCACCTCTAGAAGGATAGAATGGAACTGGAAAAGGTGCAAAAAAGGGCAACAGGTATGATCGAAGGAAATGGAGCCCTTCCCTTATGAACCAGGTTGCAACGCCTTGGTCTCTTCAGCCTTGAAAGACTGCGTTGAAGGGGTTACTCGATCGAAGTGTATAAAATCATGCACGGGATAGAAAAGGTGGATAGAGAAAAATTCTTTTCTCTATCACACAATACTAGGACGAGGGGGCCCTCCCTAAAGCTCACAGGTAAGAAAGTGAGGACAAATCAAGGGAAATATTTCTTCACCCAGAGGGTCCTTGGTTGATGGAATTCCCTTCCAGAAGAGGTCGTGACAGCTGTCAGCCTGGAGAGTTTCAAGGCAGGATTAGTCAGATTCATGGATGCCAAGTGTATTGGTGGTTATTGAAACGGATGTCCATGTGCCGCCTCTATGTTGGTTGAGGCAGGCAGGATTCCCTTGAGTACCACTTGTTGGGGGTCAAGGGAAAGGGAGGGTCTTGCCTTCTCTTTCTGCTCAAAATCCCCATGGACAATTGGTGGGCCACCGTGGGCCACAGAATGCTGGACTCAATGGGCTTTGGCCTGATTCAGCAGGGCTCTTCTTAGGTTCTTAGGTTCTTATTTTATTTTATATACAATTTTACATATTATGCGGTTTTTGATATCGATATATTTCTTGCTCTTCCAACCTAATTCTATGTTCGTGTGCAAATAAGAAGGAGGATCAAACAAGTAGACCAGCAAAACACCCACCCACACATAAAAAGGACTTAAATGCATAATTTATATCAAGAAGAGGAAGGAAGGAAGATAAAATAAAAAGAAAACATAATACATCCCTAATCAATTTGATAGGGTTGCCAGATCTTTAAAAAATCTGGCGTTTATCTAATTATAGATCGTGTTTATTTTTGCAAGTCTGACATCGACGAAAAAAAGATAGAGCACTCCAAATAGATTTTTGTCAAGTTTCTTCTTTGTGGCGTAGGTACAGTAGGTTAATTATTCCCCTTTACTTGTTCTCTTTTGTAACCAATTACAGTGATCCCTCGATTTTCGCGATCTCGATCTTCGCGAAACGCTATATCGCGATTTTTCAAAAAATAATAAATTACAAATACGTGCGCGGTTTTTCCGGCCCGATGACGTCACACGTCATCACCAAACTGACGGAGGGAAGGAGGGAGGGAAGGAGGGAGGGAAGGAGGGAAGGAAGGAGGGAAGGAGAGAAGGGAAGGAAGGAGGGAGGGAAGGAAGGAAGGAAGGAGGCGGGCATTCTAAAAGCCGAGAAGCCGTTGCCACAAGCGCTGCTGAAGGAGAACTCGTGCCCCAAGAAAGCCGGTGAGAGGGGCGAATTGGGCGGGCGGGGGGTAGCGGCGAGGAGCCCGGAGGCGCTGGGGGGGGCGGCATGAAAAACCACCATTGCCAGCCTCCGAACTTTCGTCGCTCCACCATCTGCGCATGCGCGGCCATGGAAAAAGGGCGCGCATGCGCAGATGGTGTTTTTACTTCCGCACCGCTACATCGCGAAAAATCAATTATCACGAGAGGTCTTGGAACGGAACCCTCGCGATAATCGAGGGATCACTGTATACCATTTATCCCAGGTTTTATAGAAGACAAAGACTTCTTTTCCTTTAATGTTAATCTATTCATTTCTGCCAATTCCATTACTTTATTTCAGATGTATATGTGAAATCTTTTTTCCAGTTTTGTGCATAACAAATTCTAGTGGCCGTAATGAAATGCATAATTAAATATTTATCCTCCTTTTTAATGTTCATATCGGCCATTCCCAATAGTAATAATTCTGGTTCAGGTTTAATCTCAATTTGTAAAATTTCTTTTTATCCATTTCCAAATTTTTCTCCAATAATTTCTGGCCTACATGCAAATTTTAGGGGTTTGGTGAACTCTTAGTGAGTTCCAGGCATCAACTACTCGGTTACTAAAGTCATATTTCCTACAGTCGAGTTTGGAGCGGTTTACATCAAGTTTGTATCTGTTGTGTAGCTCGTGTGTTGTTGTGGTTGAAGCTGAAGTAGTCGTTGACAGGAAGGACTTTGTAGCAGATGATTTTATGGGCTGGTCTTAGATCATTTGTTCATTTTCTTGATCGAGAAGGAAAATTCTTTATTGGTGAAGTTTATTGTCCACCATGATTCAAATTTTTATTTATTTATTTATTTATTTATTTATTTATTTATTTATTTATTTATTTATTTATTTATTTATTTATTTATTTATTTATTTATTTATTTATTTATTTATTTATTTATTTATTTATTTATTTATTTATTTATTTATTTATTTATTTATTTATTTATTTATTTATTGGATTTGTATGCTGCCCCTCTCCGAAGACTCGGGGCAGCTAACAGCAATAATAATAATCCAATACTAAAAACAATTGAAAACCCATTATAATCAAAATCAAACAGACATACAGACATACCATGCATAAAATTGTAACGGCCTAGGGGGAAAGAGTATCTCAATTCCCCCACGCCTGGCGGCAGAGGTGGGTTTTAAGTAGCTTACGAAAGGCAAGGAGGGTGGGGGCAATTCTAATCTCTGGGGGGAGTTGGTTCCAGAGGGCTGGGGCCGCCACAGAGAAGGCTCTTCCCCTGGGTCCCGCCAAGCGGCATTGTTTAGTTGACGGGACCCGGAGAAGACCCACTCTGTGGGACCTAACTGGTCGCTGGGATTCGTGCGGCAGAAGGCGATCCTGGAGATACTCTGGTCCGGTGCCATGAAGGGCTTTATAGGTCATAACCAACACTTTGAATTGTGACCGGAAACTGATCAGCAACCAATGCAGACTGTGGAGTGTTGGTGTAACATGGGCATATTTGGGGAAGCCCATGATTGCTCTCGCAGCTGCATTCTGCACGATCTGAAGTTTCCGAACACTTTTCAAAGGTAGCCCCATGTAGAGAGCATTATAGTAGTCGAGCCTCGAGGTGATGAGGGCATGAGTGACTGTGAGCAGTGACTCCCGGTCCAAATAGGGCCGCAACTGGTGCACCAGGCGAACCTGGGCGAACGCCCCCCTCGCCACAGCTGAAAGATATGTAAAGAGAGTGCTTGTAGTGACCCTGGGAATGCTGTTGCAAATATGAAAAATGGTTCTAAGCCCGTACCATTGTAACTTCGAATGGTCACTAAATGAACAGGTGTATTAGGGTCTTTAGAAAAACTTAATATGTAGCACAACACACCAAATTAGAGGAGGATTTTTGGATGCTTTTCAAACCAACATGCCAACGGATGCAGAAGTTAGGCCAGAACTAAAGACAAAGGAGGTTTCTTTCTGGGTGTCCATCAAACCCTGATTTATTCCTTGTTTTCTCTGCATATTTTTGGGGTGATCAGTCTGACCACACAAACCCCACGAAGTTCTTCCCCTTTGACAATCCTCGGAAGGAAAGCTTTCCGGTTTTTCGAACTTGGTTGACATCATCCGAATGGTCACTGATGCGATTGCGGGGTTGAAAAATGTGATTTAAATAGGGCAGTTTGGTGACTAACACACACCCTTTTGTAAAATATGGAATTAGCAAGATAAACCAGATTTCGGCGGAGAATCAACTCATCTTGAACACAAGGTTTTTCTTAGGGAGTTGTGGAATTTACAAAGGTTTTTTTTTTCCCCACTTAGATTTTTTTTTTATTTCCGTCCATCACAACTTTAAAAAGTCTTTATTTCATAACACCCTCCTAAAAAGAATACCTCTCAAATCTTTGCAGATCTCCAATTATTTTTATTTACAATTTGGATGTTCCTGTGGTACCTTTCTAATGAAATACAATTCTGTTTCCCGCTCCGCCAGAAAGGGTGAGGCTTAATTTAAGGAGGACAATAACAAAGACACAATCGAGAGAAGATTACATTCGACTTAATTTAAGAGGAACGATAACAAAAACACAATGGGAAACAGAGGAGCGATAACGAAAAAACGCAACCGAGATAAGGTGCGAGAAGCATCGTGTATCCTGGCACGAATGAAGAACGTGGGTGTAAAAATTCCTAAAATGTCTGTCAAAAATCAGAAGAGATTTGGGGCCACAGAAATGGATTAATGGGGGAAGGGGTCTGATTTTAAAAGGAGCATATGGAGGGTCCTTGGGTTGAAAATGGCCACTCCACAACTTGAGTCATCAAAGTTTCGTTAAAGGCTCCAAGAAGGAGACTCGGTTTATTTTCTTAATCAAGAAATAAAATTCATTCTTTGTCTTGATCAGAGGAAAAAATCAGTATAATTTCTTGATCAAGAAGGAAAATTCATTCATTTTCTTGATCAAGGAGGAAAATTTATTGATTGTCTTGATCAGGAAGAAAAATCAGTTTAATTATTGATCAAGAAGGAAAATTCATTCATTTTCTTGATCAAGGAGGAAAATTTATTGATTGTCTTGATCAGGAAGAAAAATCAGTTTAATTATTGATCAAGAAGGAAAATTCATTCGTTTTCTTGATCAAGGAGGAAAATTCATTGATTGTCTTGATCAGGAAGGAAAATTCACTCAATTTCTTGAGCAGGAAAGAAAATCCATTCATTTTCTTGATCAAGAAGGAAAATTCATTCATTGTCTTGATCAGGAAGGAAAATCAGTTTAATTATTGATCAGGAAGGAAAAATTGTTTACTCTCTTGATCAAGAAGGAAAATTCGTTCATTTTCTTGATCAAGAAGGAAAATTCATTGATTGTCTTGATCAGGAAGGAAAATCAGTTTAATTATTGATCAAGAAGGAAAATTCATTCATTTTCTTGATCAAGGAGGAAAATTCATTGATTGTCTTGATCAGGAAGGAAAATTCACTCAATTTCTTGAGCAGGAAAGAAAATCCATTCATTTTCTTGATCAAGAAGGAAAATTCATTCATTGTCTTGATCAGGAAGAAAAATCAGTTTAATTATTGATCAGGAAGGAAAAATTGTTTATTTTCTTGATCAGGAAGGAAAATTAACTGTCTTGATCAAGAAGGAAAAATTAATTATCTTGATCAAGAAGGGAAATCAGTTTAATTTCTTGATCAGGAAGGAAAATTGATTCATTGTCTTGATCAAGAAGGAAAATTCGTTCATTTTCTTGATCAAGAAGGAAAATTCATTCATTGTCTTGATCAGGAAGAAAAATCAGTTTAATTATTGATCAGGAAGGAAAATTTGTTTATTTCCTTGATCAAGAAGGAAAATTCATTAATTGTCTTGATCAGGAAGGAAAATCAGTTTAATTATTGATCAGGAAGGAAAAATTGTTTACTCTCTTGATCAAGAAGGAAAATTCGTTCATTTTCTTGATCAAGAAGGAAAATTCATTGATTGTCTTGATCAGGAAGGAAAATCAGTTTAATTATTGATCAAGAAGGAAAATTCATTCATTTTCTTGATCAAGGAGGAAAATTCATTGATTGTCTTGATCAGGAAGGAAAATTCACTCAATTTCTTGAGCAGGAAGGAAAATTAATTGTCTTGATCAAGAAGGAAAATTGATTAATTATCTTGATCAAGAAGGAAAATCGGTTCAGGAAGGAAAATTGATTAATTGTCTTGATCAAGAAGGAAAATTCGTTCATTTTGTTCATTGGGGAGGAGAAACTAGACTATTTTCTGTATCGGTGACGTTTATTGTCTCCGTACGATTCAAAAGGTGAAGGGAATGCTTGTAGTTTGGCCACTTGGCAATCTCGGCACGGACGAATTCTCCTGGAGATACCATGTCACTGACATCACTGTGGGCTAGCAATATATATTCAGGCGATAGGTAGCCAATTTTCACCGAGAAATTGAGGAAGCACCTGAGAGCCTTCCAAGCTTTGTCTTCCGGGGATCGTTCTAGGAAAGAAACAGAATAGTCAGACTTTGCTCAGGGAGCCAGAGAAAATTTCATCCCAGTTTAAGGAGAGATCTGAGGATGCTGGTTTAATATAAACCGGTGGATTGTGAGTGGAGCTCAATAGAATCTCGGTAGAAATCTGAGAATCTTTGGGTTGAATTGAGGTCTCCTTGGTGATTTCTGAGCTGAGTGGTTTTCGTGAAGACCTTTCATAACCCAACTAGGGAACGTCATCAGGGATGGAAGGGAGGAGGAGGAAGGGGAAGAGGAAAAGGAGGGAGAAAGGAGAGTAATCGAAGGAGAAAGGGAAGGGAGGGAAGAGGAGCGGAGAAGAGGAAGGGAAGGAAAAAAGAAAGGGGGAAGGAGAGGAAAGGAGAGATAGGGGAGGAGGGGTGAAGAGAGGAGAGGAGAAGAAAGGAAGAGGGTAAGAAGGACAGAAAAGGAAAGGAAAGGAGGAAGATGGTAAGAAGGAAAGGAGAGAAGAGGAAAGGAGAGGAAAGGGGGAGAGAAGGGGAAGGGAAGGGATAAAAGAAGGAGAGAGGGAGGGAAGGAGGAGGAGCTATACTGTGGAAGCCTTTTCTAACTAGGAATTGCAACGAGCTGTCGAGCCGGTGCAGACGTTGGTGATCAATTAACTATCTATAGAAGGCCTGGTGTAGATGGGAACTTGGGGGGTGGGGTGATTTTCAGGAGGGAGCAGAGGCAGCCACTAAGCACCCTTTTGAGGGGTTCAAGGCCATCCTAGGCCCACCCACCTGGGCGGAAGCAGAGGGAGAACTTGCCACGCTGGCACAACCTGAATGGGCAACGTGACAAATTTGTGGATGGTGGGGGGGAAATGAGGGTTGTGAACTTTCAACTGGGTGGGAAACTCGGGTCCAGGTTTCCCAGCTTAGGTGCCAGGATGGCTCCGGCAATAAATTTGAATTTTGAGGAGTAACTTTGACTCAGACTCTGGTTTAGTTCGGATGTTGACACGAGCTTCAGGCCAGAGGTTGGAGTTTTTTCCTGAAGGATTTTGTAACTTCTCAAGCTCTGGAGGAGACCTTCCCACCCACAATATTCACGAGGCATCCCACGCCTAGCGCGAGGGTGGGGCCCTGCAGAAACTCGGCCAGGGTTGTGGCTTGTTGGCATCCTGCCGTTTTAACCCTCACGGATGCCAAAACACTCCGTGAAGCCTCCAGGTTGCTCAAACTTCTCCCAAACTTCCTGGTCCTTCAAGGGAGGGAGGAAGGAGATGCCGGCAGGACCCGAATGCGACTCGGCTCATCAGGCCAAGCATAACAATAACCCGAAAGTTAGCTTGCCGTAAACAAATTGTGGCTTGTACACTCGGTCGCAAGCCAAGTTGGCCAGCTGGCAGTATTCCCTCTCTGATCATTTGGGAGAGAATTAAGTTGAGAGAAAAACGTTTATATACTATTTATTGAATACTTAATAGATTTTTTAATTGTCCTTCCTTTCCTAGTACCTTAGTACGATCCTTAATTAATAATAATAATAATAATTTATTAGATTTGTATGCCGCCTCTCTCCGTGGACTCGGAGTGGCTCACAACAAATAATTCAATATAACAAATCTAATATTAAAACCCCACATTAAAACCATACAACACAATTGTTCCATGCATTAACTATACATAGCCGCCCCGAGTCTACGGAGAGGGGCAGCATACAAATCTAATAAATAAATAGATAAATATACCCCTTAATTGTTTCCTATTTTAAATTACTTTTAAAATAGGAAATAATTAAATAGCATGTTTTTACCCATCAAGGCTTTCATCATTTTAATCATTATCTGGAACTGAACTTTGAGAGCAATGAAAGAAAATCGAGCCACTTGCCTAACCTGTTATCCTACTGAACCTTGTGGGTTCAGGACAAAACCTTAAAATGTTACTGGGCTCCTCGACAAATGATGCTGTCCACCATTTGTACTTTTTGTGGCTATTCAAATAATGGGACTTAATCATGGTGGGCAAGCCACTCCCACCCAGCCACATGACTTTGAAGCCACCCCCTGGTCACATGACTGGCAAGCCACTCCCGCCTGGTCACATCACAGGCACACCACACCCACATAATAAGCCACGCCCAGAGCATGGACGTAAAAATTTTGGCAATCCATCACTGGAGAGAAGATATTTTTGCCTAAAATTCCAAGGCTCAAATACTTGTGGTTTTGCTTGGTTTGCGATTATGTGTCAGTTTTGCTTTTTATGTGGTTCATATGTACCGTATTTTTCGGACTATGAGACGCACCAGAGTATAAGTATAAACCTTAGTTTTGGGGGAGGAAAATAGGGGAAAGAATCTGCTTAACAAGTATTCATCTGGCTAGCGTCCTTAGTCTGGGCAGCTTCAACACATTATTTTATCCCCTAGTTAGGGCTCTAAAAAAACCTTTATTTGGAGAGAGTAACAATGAAAGAGCTTGCAAGCCAGGAAAATCATTAGCACCTGGTTAGGGCTAGAAAGAAACATTTAGGACAAGTAGAGCAATGGGAAAAAAAACCTGCAAAGACTTAGGACTTAGAAAACCTTCTTTGCAGAGAGTAACAATGAAAGAGCCTGCAAGGTGAAAGCTGGAAAGACCGTTAGCAGCTAGTTAGGGCTGGAAAAAAAAGCTACACCTGAATTTTCAACCCCTTTTAGGGAGGAAAAGGGTGCAGTTTATACTCCCAAAAATACGGTACTTAGTTTCTTACTCTGTTTCTTTCCAGTGTGTCTGGTTGTGTTGGGATGTCATCTAAATTAATAATGTGTGGGAAATCCTCCTAACGACCCTGCGAGGTGGGCTGGACATCCAGACGGGGGACAAAACCACTACTCCAAGATTGCTCGCTGAGTAAAACACCTCCCTAGTCCAATTGCAACTTTCTTAGCCGCTGTGAAATTTTGCTTCCTCTGTCGTCTGGGTTTTGCTTTCCCTCTCGAGTTATTTGATGCTTCGCGTTGAGTTTTACTGGCAGACTGCCCCTAAGCCTGGAGGCTCCGTATATTCCCTGTGATGACTAACAAAGGGTTGTTTTTGTTTTCCCCGAAGTTGTGGACAAACATACCCACGAACGTGCCAATGAAAGCAATCCCCAAGGAGAAGTCGTTGTAGCCAGATGTGTGGGATCCTTCGTTGCGCCAACCCCGTCCTTCGTAGACGTAGCCATCCTCACCAATCAGGAAACTGGAGGGAGGGAAGGAAAGAAATAGGGGTAGAGGAGAAAGAAGGAAAGAAGGAAGGAAGGAAGGAAGGAAGGAAGGAAGGAAGGAAGGAAAAAAGGAAAGAAGGAAAGAAGGAAAGAAAGAAGGAAAGAAGGAAAGAAGGAAAGAAGGAAAGAAGGAAAGAAGGAAAGAAGGAAAGAAGGAAAGAAGGAAAGAAGGAAAGAAGGAAAGAAGGAAAGAAGGAAAGAAGGAAAGAAGGAAAGAAGGAAAGAAGGAAAGAAGGAAAGAAGGAAAGAAGGAAATAGGGTTGGAGGAGAAGGAAGGAAGGAAGAAACAAAGGAAAGAAGGAAAGAAGGAAAGAAGTAGGGTTAGTAGTGAAGGAAGGAAGGAAATAGAATTAGAAGAGATGGAAGGAAAGCAATAGGGTTAGTGGAGAAAGAAGGAAGGAAAGAAAGAAAGAAATAAGGTTACAGGGAAAAGAAGGAAGGAAATAGGGTTAGAGGAGAAGGAAGGAAGGAAATAGGAGAAAAGGAGAATGAGAAATAAGGGAGGAAGGAAAGAAGAAAGGGATGGAGAGAATAGGGTGAAAGGGGGAAGGAAGAATAGTGAGGAGGAGAGGAAAGGAGGGAAGGGAAGGAAAGGAAAGGAAAAGAGGAAAAAAAGAAGGAAAGGTTAATTCATATTTTTCAAGCCATTTAGGACTAGATAGGTCTTTTCCACCCAATTACATGGCAACTCCTTGACTGATCCCAAAAACATTAAGCAAGACTTGAAGACCAGGAAACATCCGATTTGTCAGGCTGGAAAACTGGAGCAAACGTTCCAGGAAGAACCTGCCTCGTTATTTAAAATAATCGTCGCAACATGGACAATAACAGAGCTCAGAGCATCCATGAAATAATAATCCTCGGGGAACTTCCCTCGGTTTCATAAGGCCTGGATTTTTAACTCGCTTCCCCCTCACCTGTTGTAACCAGGGATGGGCTCCTACAGGTACTGTCAGAAAAATTTTGATTTTTTCCCCCCCCCCCCTTTCTGGTCTCTGGGTACATTCTTCTCATCGCAGTAAATGAGGTTGAATGTGTATAATTTTAGAAGAGCTGTGGGTGCGTGTGTGTACATACACATAGAGTTTATATAGTAGATAATGTACATTTTTGTGTGCCTGTGTGTAAAATGTATGCACACATACGTCATATTTACATAGAATTAAATAGTATACAGTGGTACCTCTGCTTACGAACTTGATTTGTTCCGTGACCAGGTTCTTAAGGAGAAAAGTTTGTACGAAGAAGCAATTTTTCCCATAAGAATCAATGTAAAAGCAAATAAGGCGTTCGATTGGGGAAACCACAGGGAAGGTAGAGGCCCCACAGAGGCTTCTCCCTGCCTTGTCCAGCCCCGTTTCCTCCCAGGAGATTCCTAGAGAGGCCCTGCGGAGTCTTCTCCCTGTCTTTTCCAGCCCTGTTTCCTCCCAAGAGATTCCTAGAGAGGTCCCATGGAGGCTTCTCCCCGCCTTTTCTGGCCCTGTTTCCTCCCAGGAGATTCCTAGAGGGGCCCCACGGAGGCTTCTCCCGGCCTTTTCTGGCCCTGTTTCCTCCCAGGAGATTCCTAGAGAGGCCCCACGGAGGTTTCTCCCCACCTTTTCCAGCCCTGTTTCCTCCCAGAAGATTCCTAAAGAGGCCCCACAGAGGTTTCTCCTCGTCTTTTCTGGCCCTGTTTCCTCCCAGGAGATTCCTAGAGAGGTTCAATGGAGGCTTCTCCCCACCTTTTCCAGTTACAGTTTCGGAGGCTCGGGTTTGCAAGTGGAAAATGGTTCTTGAGAAGAGGAAAAAAAAATCTTGAACAACCGGTTCTTTTCTAGAAAAATTTGTAAGTAGAGGCATTCTAAGGTAGAGGTACCATTGTATTTTGGATTGTTCAGTAATAATAAATAGAGAGGGAAATTGTATCTCTTAGAGGCGAGGAGAAGCCAGGCACCCTAACCCAAACCCAAACCCTTGGTGTGAGTGACGTCGTTAAGCCAGTCACATGACCTTTAAGCCACCCCATCACATGATCGTCAAGCCACTCCCACCTAGTCACATGGCCAACAAGCCACACCCACAAAATAAGCCACACCCACAGCGTGGTAGTCAAAAAAAATTGGAGCCCTTCACTGACCTGTACGCGATGTCACACCATCCTTTGAGGTTCATGTGGTAGTTCTGGATCCCTTTGACTTCGGTGGCACATTCAGTGTGAGTCCGACAAGGGTTGCCGGCCGTGTGGATGATGACCACGTACTCGGACGGGACGACCCTCAACGGATCAGAGCAGTTGGCCGCCTTGGCGCCCCATTTTGAGGGGGTGATGAGTTTGAAACAACCTGTGGCTGGAGAAATGGAAGAAGTGCACTCCGCTAGGAGTTGGGGCAGTTTATAAATTGAATTGAATTGAATTGAATTGAATTGAATTAGACTAAATTGAATTAAATTAAATATTAAATTCAATTGAATTGAATTAGACTAAATTATATTAAAGTAAATTAGACTAAATTAGACTAAATTAGACTAAATTAGACTAAATTAAACTAAATTAAACTAAATTAAACTAAATTAAACTAAATTAAACTAAATTAAA
>NC_091962.1:13584488-13679488 GCF_031021105.1 Erythrolamprus reginae | reverse complement strand
CTTCCTGAGTTGGCACAGAAAGAACTTTCTTTGATGTGCTTTTTTGATGACGTTTTTGACATTAGGTGGCCATTTTAGGTCTTCGTCCCTCCCTCCCTCCCTCCCTCTTTCCTTCCGTCTTTCTTTCTTTCCTCCCTCGCTCCTTTCCTCCCTCCCTTCCCTTCCCTTGTTTGCAAATTACCTGGTGTGTTTCCATTCAGCCACAAGAGGGCAGCAGAAACCATCAAATTGCAATTTTAGATCGATTTATTTTAATTTATTTTCCTTCCCATTTGAATTCCACTCACAAAGAACGTTTCTCACTGCCACTGTATAAACCCAGACGGCCCTTCTGGTTATTCCTTTGGATTAATTTTAACCTGGATAGCTAGCTTTTCCTCTCAGATGTGCCAGTTAGCTGCTGGCTAGGGCACTCGAAGGGTGGAAGGTCATCTAGTCCAGCCCTCAGCAAAATGCAGGGTAGGCTGTTAAGTAACCTCAAGAGGACTGGCCTCTCTTTAAAAAGC
The DNA here is from genome assembly GCF_031021105.1 of Erythrolamprus reginae. Lineage (NCBI taxonomy): Eukaryota > Metazoa > Chordata > Lepidosauria > Squamata > Dipsadidae > Erythrolamprus > Erythrolamprus reginae. Next base: position 13,678,982 of record NC_091962.1, on the reverse strand, counting down.
TCTAGCTGGGGGAAGTGGGGGAGAGCCCCTACTTTATTTTTCATTCATAACTATAACCCATATGGTCTATCATTTACTTGGACTTCAGGAAGGCATTTGATAAAGTAGACCATGACCTACTACTAGATAAAGAAGAAAAATGTGGGTTAGACAGCATCACCACTTGATGGATTCAAACCCGAACTTCCGCGCTCGGCTTCGGGAGACAGCTGGGAAGCCACGCGGCTGTTTTAAAAGGTGACAGCCGACCTGGGGGGCTTCCCAGCAACCTCCTGAACCCCGAACTGGGGGGCTTCCCAGCAACCTCCTGAACCCCGAACTTTTGCCGAACTTCCGGGTTTAACCTTGATTGCTAGCTTTTCCTATCAGATGTGCCAGTTAGCTACTGGCTAGGGCACTCGAAGGGTGGAACTTAGAAAGGATCACCAAAGGTCATCTAGTCCAGCCCTCGGCAAAATGCAGGGTAGGCTGTTAAGTAACCTCAAGAGGACTGGCCTCTCTTTAAAAAGCTCTAGCTGGGGGAAGTGGGGGAGAACCCCAACTTTATTTTTCGTTCATAACTATAACCCATATGGTCTATCATTTACTTGGACTTCAGGAAGGCATTTGAGATCATCCAGGGGCATGGGGTGAGGTATCATCAATATGCAGATGATACCCAGCTTTACATCTCCACCCCTTGTCCAGTCAACGAAGCGGTGGAAGTGATGTGCCGGTGCCTGGAGGCTGTTGGGGCCTGGATGGGTGTCAACAGACTCAAACTCAACCCGGATAAGACAGAGTGGCTGTGGGTTTTGCCTCCCAAGGACAATCCCATCTGTCCGTCCATTACCCTGGGGGAGGGAATTATTGACCCCCTCAGAGAGGGTCCGCAACTTGGGCGTCCTCCTCGATCCACAGCTCACATTAGAGAACCATCTTTCAGCGGTGGCGAGGGGGGCGTTTGCCCAGGTTCACCTAGTGCACCATTTGCGGCCCTATCTGGACCGGGACTCATTGCTCACAGTCGCTCATGCCCTCATCACCTCGAGGCTCGACTACTGTAATGCTCTCTACATGGGGCTACCTTTGCAAAGTGTTCGGAAACTTCAGATTGTGCAGAATGCAGCTGCGAGAGCAATCATGGGCTTCCCCAAATATGCCCATGTCAGACCAACACTCCGCAGTCTGCATTGGTTGCCGATCAGTTTCCGGTCACAATTCAAAGTGTTGGTTATGACCTATAAAGCCCTTCATGGCACCAGGCCAGATTATCTCCGGGACCGCCTTCTGCCGCACGAATCCCAGCGACCAGTTAGGTCCCACAGAGTGGATCTTCTCCGGGTCCCGTCAACAAAACAATGTCGGTTGGCGGGGCCCAGGGGAAGAGCCTTCTCTGTGGCGGCCCCGACCCTCTGGAAGCAACTCCCCCCAGAGATTAGAATAGCCCCCACCCTCCTTGCCTTTCGTAAGCTCCTCAAAACCCACCTATGCCGTCAGGCATGGGGGAATTAAGATAATCTTTCCCCCTAGGCTTCTACAATTTATGCATGGCATGTTTGTATGTATGATTGGTTTTATAACAAGGGTTTTTAGCTGTTGTAGTATTGGATTTTTACATTCTGTTTTTTGTCACTGTTGTTAGCCGCCCCGAGTCCACGGAGAGGGGCGGCATACAAATCCAATAATAATAATAATAATAATAATAATAATAATAATAATAATAATAATTTGATAAAGTAGACCATAACCTACTACTAGATAAAGTAGAAAGATGTGGGTTAGACAGCATCAGCACTTTCTTTTTTTATTTATTTATTCTTTGTCCAATATACAATACATATGGAAGAGAATAGACATTAAGTAATATATATAAAGATAGAAAGTAAAAAAGAAGAGAAGTAGATGGGAGGGAGAGAATATATATGATATAAGAGATAGGGAGAGAATATATATGATATATGATATAAGGGAAGGCAATTGGACAGGGGACGATAGGCACATCAGTGCACTTACATACACTTATATGGATTCATAACTGGCTGACCAACCACACTCAACGTGTAGTGTTTGTTTGATGTTTGTTTGTTTGTTTATGCTTAGATGATCTCGGGCTCCCGTCGCTGCCTCAGTTGTCCTGGTGGAGCTCTTTATGGCGCTCAATCACTACTTTGCAGATGAAATTCATGACTTCCTTGAAGGACAGCTGCCCGTCCTTATTCTTGTCTAGCTCCTTGAAAAGGTCTTTCGATGACCTACCGCCCTGAAAATCCAAAAGAGAAAAAAAAAACCAGTGTATTTTTTTTCTTTTTTAATACTTTGGGCCCTATGATGATAGGCCTGGAGAACTAGCTCTTTTTTCCTTCTTCTTACATTTATTTATTTTAATTATTTTTATTGCATAAAATACCGCAAAATAGAGATTTAAGGGGAGGGAAAGGAGGTGAGAATTGCTTCTCTATACGTAGATCATTATATTCAAGAATATTTAATATAATTTAATATTTAAATATTTATATAGTTTAATATTTAATATAATTCTGATGTTGTATTTTATCTGTCTCTTTGGAACAAAGCCAAATAGAAGCCATACGAGCCGTTCTGGTTTGTATGAATTAATTGGTCCAATTTTTTTAAAACCTTTCGGATTTTATGTTTTATAATCGGTATTTAGTAATGATGTGGGTCCATAGTTCCTAATTAATTTTTCATTGGTATCTTCTTTAGTGAGCTGCCTTGAGTCCAAGGAGAAGGGCGGCATAGAAGTCTAATTAATAAAATAAATTTATTTATTAATTAATATTTGAGTAATATAGGCCTCCTTCCAAGTTTCTGATATTCTCGCTTTCTCCATAGTATCATTTTACAGCTCCAGCGTGGTCTACTCCTGTGATGGCGAACCTGGTTAGGGCTTTAAAAAAAACTTTATTTGGAAAGAGTAACAATGAAAGAGCTTTCAAACCAGTAAGAGCTGGAAATATCATTAGCACCTGGAAAGAAACATTCAGAGCAAATAGAGCAATGGAAAAAACCCTCCAAAGACTTAGGGCTTGGAAAACATTATTTGCAGAGAGTAACAATGTAAGAGCTTGCAAGCCAGTGAGAGCTGGGAACATCGTTAGCACCTGGTTAGAGCTGGAAAGAAACATTCGGAGCAAATTAAAGCAATGGGAAAAAAACCTATAAAGACAGGGTTTGGAAAACATTCTTCGCAGAGAGTAACAATGAAAGAGCTTGCAAGCAGGTAAGAACTGGGAAGATTGTTATCAGCTAATTAGGGCTGGAAAAAAGCTACATTCCGAGTATAAGACACACCCAAATTATCAACCTCTTTTAGGGAGGAAAAAGGTGTGAGCTTATACTCTGAAAAATACGGTACATTAACAAATTCTCATTTATCCAAATCTTAATTCAAACTTTCATATTGCCATTAACCTAATTACTCCAATATCAGATTATCTTATAACTAATAAAATTTTTATATATATCTCAAGTAAAGGAAACTTCTCATAATACAATACATAATCTAAAAAAGTAAAATCCTATATGTTTACGCTAATATCCATAAGTATATTTTGTGTTATATCATTATACAGTGCTACCACGATTTCTTATTTTCGCCACAAGGCTTCTAATATTTAACTCTAATGCTCTAATCTCATTTTTTTTTCCCCCAAAAGTAGTTTAAGAAAATTATGGAATGTGCAGAATTGGATATGATGACGAGAAGGTTAAATAACCAAACAGAAACAGAGTTTTATAAAACTTGGGAGAAAGTATATAACTGGTGGAATGCTAATAAAGATTATTAATGATATAAAAATGAACTATAGAAAAGTTAATTTTTTTTAGGCAGAATATATTATACTTAATGTTGTGGTTCAGCCTGGGACCCCTCCGGGAATGGCTGATTTGCTGTCGGTGTCCGGCTCAGAGGCTGAGGACCAGGAGGGGCAGACTGATGAAGAAGCTGAATCCCAGGCTGAAGATGAAGGACAGCCAGAGTTCCACCAGGGGGAGCTCTCCCCAGCAAGCAGCCTGGATTCCCTGGGGGAAGATGCTAGTGACTTCATAGATATGCGACAGAGGAGAGCTAACGAGAGAAGAACGCAATTGGCCAGATATTTCCAGCATTAGTGGTTGCAGCTGGGTTTGGGTGTGGTGCTTGGGAAAGGATAAAAGGCGGCCCCACCCTTCCTGGCTTGTGGAGTTTTATCTTGGAGATTCGTGAGACCTGTTTGTGAACTTTGGTGGCTACAATCCTGGTTTGTGCCTTGGACTCTTGAAACCTTGGGGGGGGGTGCCAGCAAGAAGCTTTTGGAATTGACTGGACATCAGGACCCTGTTGTAAAGTATTGTAACCTGTCTGCTGTGAAGACAGGTTTTCCTTTGTGCTTATTTTTTCCTGCTATAAATTACTTTTGGATTTTACCAGGGTGTCTGGCTATTTTTCAGTGGGTGTGGAGGTCTGGGAAAACCCAGACAGAACACTTAATGGTTTTAATTTTATTAATTGATTGTGAGTATTTTAACTACAATAATGCAACGAAAATGCTGAATTGAATAGATTTTATACCATAGTAGTATATTAAGAGATATGTTACTAACAACTTTTACCTTTCTGTATTGATCGAATTAGAATTAGTTATAGACTTCTATACTTAGCGGAGCAATGGTAGCTCCTCTACGTGTTAAATGTTGTTTGTCTTGTTTTGTTTTATATTTTTTTAAAAATCAATAAAAAATATTTAAAAATAAAAGTAAAATGTAAGTATATTTTAAGTTTCTACCCAAACTTTAAAACATCCCCCAGATTTTATAATAATCCGAATCTTGTTTATCTTTAAATTTCACTGTCAATCTATTCTGTTCTTTTGTTCCTTGATGGCATTCTTAATTTCTGTTATCGTTATTTTATTGTCTGATATGATCTTATCCTCCTCCAACACGTTTGGCAAAAGCTCTTTCCTGCAAATATTCCCTGGCGGATGTTTCTCTAATTTCTTCTTTTTTATATATAGTTCTGTAAAAAATAAAAGTCTGAACAATATCCTTTTTTTAAAAAATGTAGATGTTATTACCTAAATTCCCACTCACATCAATTAGTTGGTTAATTGTTCTCTCTTTATAGACTAGCCGTCTTCCAAGCTTATTTGCAAATTCAAAATAGTTTAGTTTAGGCATCTTAATTTTCCATTGATTGATGTCTCCGTAGATTCAGGGCAGCCTCTTGATTTGGCCACCAAAGTCACAATTTTAAGTCTCGCAGACCACCAATATGAATTTTTTTAAAGATAAATACATTTGTAAAATAATGATCAGAGAATTTTGTTAATGAGAAAAGTGCCTGTTTAACATAACAAATTTATAAATGCTTGTTGAAGCATAACCGCATCTTTAAAGGTTGTTTAATCATAGCAAAATTATTAAAGGTAGTTAATTATTACAAAACGATTGCAGCTCATTTGGCAGTGGCTTCCTGATGTTGGTGGGAAAGTCAGTCCCATATTCCAGAGATGTAGCTGTAATCTCTCCCCTCCCTTCCGGCCTATCTTTTCTTTTTTTTCCTTTCCTTTACTTTCTTTTTCTTTCCTTTCTTTTCTTTTCTTTTCTTTTCCTTTCTTTTCCTTTCCTTTCCTTTTCTTTTCTTTTCCTTTCATTTCCTTTCCTTTACTTTACTTTCTTTTTCTTTTCTTTCCTTTCTTTTCCTTTCCTTTACTTTCCTTTCTTTTCCTTTCTTTTCCTTTCCTTTCCTTTACTTTCTTTTTCTTTCCTTTCCTTTCTTTTTCTTTCCTTTTCTTTCCTTTCTTTTCCTTTCCTTTCCTTTCTTTTCCTTTCCTTTCTTTCTTTCTTTTCTTTTCTTTTCCTTTCCTTCCCTTCCCTTTCCTTTCCTTTCCTTTCCTTTCTTTTCCTTCCCTTTCCTTTCCTTTCCTTTCCTTTCTTTTCCTTTCCTTTACTTTCTTTTTCTTTCCTTTACTTTCTTTTTCTTTCCTTTCTTTTCTTTTCTTTTCTTTTCCTTTCTTTTCCTTTCCTTTCCTTTTCTTTTCTTTCTTTTCTTTTCCTTTCCCCTCCTTTCCTTTCTTTTCCTTTCCTTTACTTTCTTTTTCTTTCCTTTACTTTCTTTTTCTTTCCTTTCTTTTCTTTTCTTTTCTTTTCCTTTCCTTTCCTTTCCTTTTCTTTTCTTTTCCTTTCATTTACTTTCCTTTCCTTTACTTTCTTTTTCTTTTCTTTCCTTTCTTTTCCTTTCCTTTCCTTTCCTTTCTTTTCCTTTCTTTTCCTTTCCTTTCCTTTCCTTTCTTTTTCTTTCCTTTCCTTTCTTTTTCTTTCCTTTTCTTTCCTTTCTTTTCCTTTCCTTTCCTTTCTTTTCCTTTCCTTTCTTTCTTTCTTTTCTTTTCTTTTCCTTTCCTTCCCTTCCCTTTCCTTTCCTTTCCTTTCCTTTCTTTTCCTTCCCTTTCCTTCCCTTTCCTTTCCTTTCCTTTTCTTTTCTTTCCTTCTTACCCTCTTCCTCCTTTCCTTTCCTTTCTTTTCCTTTTTTTTCCTTTCCTTTCCCTTCCCCTCACTTCACTTCCTTTCCTTTCTTTTCCTTCCTTTCCTTCTTGCCCTCTTTCATTCCTTTCCTATCTTTTTTCTTCCCTTCCTTCCTTCTTTCCTTCCTTCCTTTCTTTCTTCCTTCTCTATCCTTCCCACTGCCCCTTTCCTTTCTTTTTTCTCCCCCTTCCTTCCTTTCTTCCTTCCTTCCTTTCTTTCTTCCTTCTCTATCCTTCCCACTGCCCCTTTCCTTTCTTTTTTCTCCCCCTTCCTTCCTTCCTTTCTTCCTTCCTTCCTTCCTTTCTTCCTTCTCTATCCTTCCCACTGCCCCTTTCCTTTCTTTTTTCTCCCCCTTCCTTCCTTCCTTTCTTCCTTCCTTCCTTTCTTTCTTCCTTCTCTATCCTTCCCACTGCCCCTTTCCTTTCTTTTTTCTCCCCCTTCCTTCCTTCCTTTCTTCCTTCCTTCCTTTCTTCCTTCTCTATCCTTCCCACTGCCCCTTTCCTTTCTTTTTTCTCCCCCTTCCTTCCTTCCTTCCTTCCCTATCTTTCCCACTCCACTTTTCCTTTCCTTCTCTTTTTCCTTTCCTTTCTCCTTCCTGGATTTATTCATTTATTTATTTTAATTTTATTTATTTGTTTTGTCCAACACAGATTGAAAGTTAAAGAGAATAAAAACATGTAGTGGTAAATATCAGGGAACGGGTAGAAGGAAAGACACGAGAATAGAATTAATTGCTTCCCACCTTATCTGGGCCAGGGGCCAAGGATTCTCTATGGACCACCAAAATTTTCTCGTGGACCACCAGTGGTAATTATACATATTAAGGTAAAAAAATTTCCCATGCAGCTTTTTCTGGAGTGTTTAATCTGTGGACATTCTCGTTTGATGCTCCAACAATAGTCAGCTGTTGTAGTTAGCTCTGGCCCAGCTCCTGCCCCAAGGACTGTGGATGTGGGGGAGACATCCACATGCTGCATGCCTGTTTTGCCCCTGGTGCAATCTGCTGATGAAGGCTCCTCTGACCAAGAAGACAAGAGTGACAGGGAGGAGGAGAGTGGGGCAGACAGCTCAGAAGGAGATCAATTATCTAGCTCCTCCTTGGATTCGGAACAAGAGTTAATGATTCAGCCACGCATGCGGAGAGCGATGCATAGGCAACAACAACTGAGAGATCATTATCAAAGAAAATGAGGCCACCTGTGGTTGGGTGGGGCTGTGGTCATTAGTGAGGCTGCTATAAAGAGCAGCCTGTGGGTTTGGCCATTGTGGAGGATTATCTGATCGTTGTATTTCGTGACCGCTTTACTGACTTTGACCTTTCGTGTGCTGATTTTTCCCCGCTTTGAAACTAAACCAGAGCAAAGTGTGTTTCACTTTGTGAAAGAAGAAGGACTGTGAATTGCCTCCCAGCTGCAAGCTAAGTATCACAGAACTGATAAGTGACTTGTACAAATTACCAGTTTGTTTGGAGACGAGGGCTCTTTGCTATCCCAAAAGAGGGCTTGGTTTAAGTGAATTTTCATTATAAAGAACATTGTTTTGAATTTTCAAACGTGTGTATGTCTGAAATTTGTACCTGGGAATTTTGGGGAGGAGTCTGCCAGAGAGCCCGACAGAACAGTCAGCCATCCTATATACATCCCATCTACCTTGATCCCATGTCTCCACGACCTTCAAATCTTGGTGGAATTGCTCATGCACCGAGAATTGCTCATGCACTTCCGGGAAGTTCGCAAGACGGCTATCTCCAAAATGCAATTTGATGCTCACGTTGCAACCTCATAATTCTCATAAGGTATAGAGGGGAAAAAAACCTTGACGTGGTAGAAAAAACCCAGCACACCTAATAAAAAAAGCTCCAAAATCAAACTCAACAAAAGCTGTGTTACAAATTGTTCCCCAGTGTAATCTATTATTTGTAATGTATCACTAAATTATATTACAGTAATCCCTCGCTACTTCGCGGTTCCTCTTTCGCAGATTCGCTACTTCACGGGTTTTCAAGGAGGGCTTAAATCCATGAAATCGATTGAAAATTTTAAATCCATTAAAAATTCATAAAGTTCTTCTAGAGTACTACCGGTAGGATATCACATGTAGTTCCAGCTGAGGAACATTATAGAGTGACTGTTTGAATGCAAAGGGTGGTTTTTAAAAGTCCAAATACTCGTTAAATACATTAAAAATATCTTTCCTCTACTTAGAAACATAGAAACATAGAAGTCTGACGGCAGAAAAAGACCTCCTGGTCCATCTAGTCTACCCTTATACTATTTCCTGTATTTTATCTTAGGATGGATCTATGTTTATCCCAGGCAGGTTTACATTCAGTTCCTGTGGATTCTTTCCTTCCTTCCTTCCTTCCTTCTCTTTCTTTCCTTCCTTCCTTCCTCCCTTCCTTCCTTCCTTCCTTCTCTTCCTTCTTTCCTTCCTCCATTCCTTCCTCATTCATAGAAACCTAGAAGATTGACGGCAGAAAAAGACCTCCTGGTCCATCTAGTCTACCCTTATACTATTTCCTGTATTCTATCTTAGGATGGATCTATGTTTATCCCAGGCATGTTTACATTCAGTTACTGTGGATTTACCAACCACGTCTGCTGGAAGTTTGTTCCAAGGATCTACTACTCTTTCAGTAAAATAATACTTTCTCATGTTGCCTTTGATCTTTCCCCCAACTAACTTCAGATTGTGTCCCCTTGTTCTTGGGTTCACTTTCCTATTCAAAACACTTCCCTCCTGAACTTTATTTAACCGTTTGACATATTTAAATGTTTCGATCATGTCCCCCCTTTCCCTTCTGTCCTCCAGACTATACAGATTGAGTTCATTAAGTCTTTCCTGATACGTTTTATGCTTAAGACCTTCCACCATTCTTGTAGCCCGTCTTTGGACCCGGCTCACAACAATAATAAAAATATTAAATAAAAATAATAAAAACTTCACGGAAATTCATTTTCATGGGTGGTCTTGGAACGCATCCCCGCTAAAAACGAGGGATCACAATACAGTATATCATAATTTATGTCATAGATATAATAATTTATCACTATGTCCCTAAAACTCCTTTGTTTTCTCTCTCTCTCTCTCCACGCGATCCAAAAGCAATCCACTTTTTTTGTGATGGAATTGAGGGGGGGTTGCTACTTTAGCGGGGGATCTCTTCCTACCATCCCTTGACGTAGGTTATCCCTACAAGGCTCCACTTTGCCTTCGGCTTTCAAACGCAGAAAATTGGGCCGTTGTAACAGAGTTCTACTTCGCACCAACCTACCTTGGCCCAAATTTTTTTTAAAAAAAAAATTCCTAAGGAAATTAAGTTTCTCCTCACCGGAACGAAGTTGGGAAGCTCTTCACGCAGCAATGTGTTGAACTCGGCCCTCGAGAGCTTCCCGGGGTTAAGGTCCTTATCAGAGTACCGCCGAATGATGAGGATGATGGAGTCCAAAGCAATTTCGAACTCGGTTACAGGCATGTCGTTTAATTTCTGATCTGGAAGTATAAAGTCGCTTAATCGCAAAGTAAGGATGGAAGCCTTCAACTCACCCAAAGCACTAAGCGTGCAGTGATAAGAAGAAGGAGAAGGAGAAGAAAAAGAAGAAGAAGAAATAGAAGAAGAAGAAGAAGAAGAAGAAGAAGAAGAAGAAGAAGAAATAGAAGAAGAAGAAGAAGAAGAAGAAGAAGAAATAGAAGAAGAAGAAGAAGAAGAAGAAATAGAAGAAGAAGAAGAAGAAGAAGAAGAAATAGAAGAAGAAGAAGAAGAAATAGAAGAAGAAGAAGAAGAAGAAGAAGAAATAGAAGAAGATGAAGAAGAAAAAGAAGATGAAGAAGAAGAAGAAGAAATAGAAGAAGAAGAAGAAGTAGTAGTAGTAGTAGTAGTAGTAGTAGTAGTAGTAGTAGTAGTATAAGGGCAGGAAATAGTATAAGGGCAGAGCAGATGGACCATGAGGTCTTTTTCTGCCGTCAATCTTCTATCTTTCTATTATTATTATTATTATTATTATTATTATTATTATTATTATTATTATTATTAGGATTTATATCCTGCCCCTCCTTCCCATTATAGGAACTGACAAATTCTAGAATTGTGGCCCCTTGTTCTTGTGTTCACTTTCCTATGAAAAACACTTCCCTCCTGAACCTTATTGAACCCTTCAACCTATTTAAATGTTTCGATCGTGTCCTCCCTTTTCCTTCTGTCCTTCAGACTCTACAGATGGAGTTCATGAAGTCTTTCCTGAGAAGTTTGATGCTGAAGACCTTCCACCATTCTTGTCGCCCGTCTTTGGACCTATTCAAATTTATCCATCACTTTTTGTAGGTGAAGGTCTCCAGAACTGAACACCTTATTATTCCAAATGGGATCTCACCAGTGCTCTATACAGAGGGATCACAATCTCCCTCAATAGCACTTAGTATTTAGACTTATATACCGCTTCACAGTGCTTTACAGCTCTCTCTAAGCGGTTTACAGAGAGTCAGCCTCTTGCCCCCAACAATCTGGCGCCTCATTTGACTCACTGACCTCGGAAGGATGGAAGGCTGAGTCAACTTTGACCCTACTGAGATTCGATCTTTCAAACTGCTGGCAGACAGTGTTCAGCAGAAGTAGTTTGCACTCTAACTACTCTGCCACCCAGGCTCTAATTCAGGAATAAACTGGGCAACCATTACGCCGGGATGGAATAAGATCTCCTGCTTAGGGGTCAGGGTGGGTTGGACTAAATGACCTCCAAATTCCCTTCCAGCCCTAGGACTCTTTGATATTACGATGCTATGAGGAAGAGGAGGAGAAGGAGGAGGAAGAAGAAGAAGAAGAAGAAGAAGAAGAAGAAGAAGAAGAAGAAGAAGGGAAAGAGGAGGAGAAGGAGGAGAAGGAGGAAGAAGAAGGAGGAGGAGGAAGAAGAGGAAGAAGGAGAAGGAGAAGGAGAAGGAGAAGGAGAAGGAGAAGAAGAAGAAGAAGAAGAAGAAGAAGAAGAAGAAGAAGAAGAAGACAGGAAAGAGGAGGAGGAGGAGAAGGAGGAGGAAGGAGGAGGAGGAGGAAGAAGAGGAGGAAGGAGAAGGAGAAGAAGAAGAAGACGGGAAAGAGGAGGAGGAGGAGGAGAAGGAGGAAGAAGTAGAAGGAGGAGGAGGAGGAAGAGGAAGAAGAAGAAGGGGAAGAGGAGGAGAACGAGGAAGAAGAAGAGGAGGAGAAGAACCACAGTTGACTTTGACCATGATCTCCATCCACATAGCCAGTAGAAAGTGACTATCCCAGTGTGACCAGATGGCAACTGGTTTGTGTCAAGGAGAGACCTTAACCAACAAGCAAAAACTAAGAGAAGGTCCCTGCTGGGTCTGGAAAGATGGTGGGCTTGTCATGAAGATCCAAAGATCACTCCACTCCTTGTTGAACCTTCAAAAGTATTTTAGAAGCTCCCCTTGAGTCTCTGGTCCTCATGGTTTTCCCGTAACTGCTTGGCCCCAACATCCAGCAAAACTGAAGTTCTCCAGATCTTCAGGCTGGACTTGGTCAGACCCCAAAGCTGAACCCCTGGAGCTCAAGACTCTAGTCCTCATGGCTTTCCCATAACTGCTTGACCCTCACATAGTCCCCATATAGATCTCCTGCCTCTGGATCTAGAGAGGTTTTTAACCCTTGGCCAAGAGTCTCCCAAGGTCTCCCCACTTACCTCCGACGTCAATCGGTGAGCGAGCAAGGCGGATCTGGGATGGGTTGAGAAACCTCGCAACGGTGGCCCCTTTTATAGGACTACCCAGAGCTTTGTTCCCACCCTTCCCTTGCAAAATTGTCTTCTACACACACACACACACACACACACACACACACGGCCCTCACAGCTTTCTTAATCTAAATGCTAATCTAAATGCTATTTCTTTTGCTTAATCCTTGTGAACATCAGGAGGGAGTCTGCTTTTATTTCTTCTTCTTCTTCTTCTTCTTCTTCTTCTTCTTCTTTGTTTTCTTCTTCATTATCATCTTTGTTTTCTTCTCCTCCTCCTCCTCCTTTTCTTCTTCTTCATTTTCTTCTTCCTCTTCCTCTTCCTCCTCCTCTTCTTTTTTGTTTTCTTCTTCATCATCTTTGTTTTCTTCTTCTCCTCCTTTTCCTTCTCCTTCTCCTTTTCTTCTTCCTTTTCTTCCTCTTTCTCTTCTTCTTCTTCTTCTTCATCATCATCTTTTCTCTTCCTCCTCCTCCTCCTCCTCCTTCTTCTTCTTCTCCTCATAGCCCTTCTTTTTTCTCCTTCTTCTTCTCCTCCTCCTTTTCTTCTTCATTTTCTTCCTCTTTCTCTTCTTCTTCATCATCATCATCTTTTTTCTCCTCCTCCTTCTCCTTCTCCTCCTTGTCCTTCTTTTTTCTCCTTGTCCTTGTCCTTCTTCTTTTCTTCTTCTCCTTCTCCTCCTCCTCCTTGTAATATAATAGAATAATTGAGGAGCAGCAGGTGATGGAAAATCTCCCTGGCTAGAGAGATTCATTCTCAACCCCTGGAGAAGAAGCAGAAGAGACCAAGGCCAGCATGCTGACTAATAAGAGCAGCTGGTCTTGTTGTACCAAGGATCTCCGGGTTTCCGGTTCCGGCAGTGGTGGCTAGGAGAAAGGAGGAGACGAGTCCTCCGCGGCTGGTAACAATGTTTTAACATCAGAAAACATCAGAAAACATCAGAAAACATCAGAAAACATCAGAAAACATCAGAAAACATCAGAAAACATCAGAAAACATCAGAAAACATCAGAAAACACCAGAACATCAAGGCTTACCTGCCCATGCCTTGACTTTACGCCAGGGTCTACTTGCCTATACAGTCTACTTGCCTATACAACATAAACGGACGGGCTGATAGTCGGATAATAAATGATGATGATGATGATGATGATGATGATGATGATGATAATGATAATGATAATGATAATGATAATGATAATGATAATGATAATGATAATGATAATGATAATGATAATGATAATGATAATGATAATGATAATGATAATGATAATGATAATGATAATGATAATGATAATGATAATGATAATGATAATGAATTAGACTTGGATGCCGCCCCACTCTGAAGACTTGGCTAGCCAAAAATGTCAGATAATCCAGATCAGCGGTCCCCAAACTACGGCCCGGGGGCCGTATGTGGCCCGCGGAGGCCATTTATCCGGCCCACGGGTGAGTGACACAACACAGTATTCCATCTAATTTTCTATGAATAAAATGCGGTATTTTGTTAGTAACTAATATCAATCATCAAAAAAGTTGCAAAAGTTTTTTTTTCTAATTTTGTCATCCGGTTACATTCATTTTCTTTTAATTAAATTCCCTCCTTAATGTTCCTTCAAAAAGTACACCAGTTATATTTCTATCTTACTAACCATTATGCCAAAGTGCTTCCTTCTTTCTTTATACATTTTTCTATAAGCCAAGAAAACCTACAACCAGATGTTAACAAAAGAAAATTAAAAACAAAACATAAACATATACGAATTTCACACTTCTTCCCCTCCCACCTCTAAATAGTACATTCCCATTTTGTTTTTTACTTTAAAACAAGGTATGTGCAGTGTGCATAGGGATTTGTTCATAGTTTTTTTTAATATTCCGGCCCTCCAACAGTCCGAGGGACAGTGAACTGGCCCCCTGTGTAAAACGTTTGGGGACCCCTGATCCAGAGGGTTTAAGAAAATTCGCAAGCACAAGTACTGCCAACAATCTGCCAGTAGTTGAGATAAAGTTGTGCGTAACAATTCCATCACTTTATGTTCGGCGACTATACTGTTTACGGGTGGCAAGATCGCGGTGAAGGAAAAGGACTTTATAGGGTGAATGATTATCATCTGTTTGGAACCCATATAGCATCTCAGACATTAACACCCTTGAAAATGTCCAACAATAGTTCACCAGAAGAGCCCTTCACTCCTCCACTCGAAATAGAATACCCTACGAGACTAGACATTCAATCCTGGGCCTAGAAAGTTTAGAATTAAGATGCCTTAAACAAGATCTAAGTGTTGCCCACAAGATCATATGCTGCAACGTCCTGCCTGTCGGCGACTACTTCAGCTTCAACCACAACAACACAAGAGCCCACAACAGATTTAAACTTCATATTAACCACTCCAAACTTGACTGTAAAAAATATGACTTCAGTAACTGAGTTGTCGAAGCGTGGAACTCATTACCGGACTCCATAGTGTCATCCCCAAACCCCCAACACTTTACCCTTAGATTATCTACGGTTGACCTATCCAGATTCCTAAGAGGTCAGTAAGGGGCGAGTACAAGTGCACTAGAGTGCCTTCCGTCCCCTGTCCTATTGCTCTCCTATATCTCCTATACCTTTCCTCTATTCCTCTATCTCTTCTTCTATTCTTTCATTGATATGTTCTATTACTATATCTTCTTTTCTATTATTTCTTAGATATATTTTACTATGAGTATCTCCTCTATAACCTTCATCATGTATTTTACTATGTGTATATTGATATATACCCACTAAAACCCTCATTGTGTATTGGACAAAATAAATAAATAAAATAAATAAATAAATACTTTAATCAATAAAGAATTAAGGAGCTGAGTATTATTTGAGGGCGTGTCTGGGGGCACAGAAATGCCTACAGCCACGCCCCCCCCAAGCAGCCGCGACGTCGGATAATCCAGAATATTGGATGACCGAAAGACGGATGATGGAGACTCTACTGTAGACGGAACGAGGCTGGGGGAGCCCGAACGCTGGAGACTGAGAGGTGGAAAGGAGGCAGAAGATGGCGACTGAATGCTAAGGTTGGCGCTCTGGGCGGTAAGAGACACCTGTGACGTGGGGACAATGGCTGAGCACTGGGTACTGGGAATGACGATAGAGCATTGGGCGCTTGGGACAACAGCCTGGAGCTGAGGGTGATGAGGATGACAACTGGAGGCTGTGGAGCGCCGAAGATGCCATGGGAACCAAAGACAACACCCAGGCACTGGAAACGACGTGCTTTCTTCCCGCAGTGGCCTAGTGCTGAGGGCAGTAAGGAGATGGCGGCCAAATATGGCGGTGTGGAGGACGACACCCGAGAATGGGTTGCTGACTAGGGCCCTGAGTATGGGAGGAGCCCTTGGAAGAGTAGCCTTGTTGTCGCCGCCACCCCTGCCGCCATTATTTCATTTCATTTATCGGAGAGGGGCAGAATACAAAACTAATAAATCTTAATCTATATGCCGCTGCTCTCCAAAGACTTGGGGCGGCTTACAAGATATTATGACGGTTTCCCTGGCCGCGACTGCTGTGGATACGGGCAGGGGAGGCGGTGGTAGGGGCCTCTTGCTTAAAAGCCCCCACCGATGTTCATCCGGGGGCCCCAATTATGGGATGCTAGCTGGGGGGCCCTGAAATTCAAGACTTTGACTTTGTCAACGGTTTTTTAAAAAAGCATGGATTTGCCGCCAGGCCGTTGAACAACAACATACAGCTCTGTCCCAAGGCGACGAATGATTGATGGACGGACGTTGTTAAATTTGGTGTTTTTACCCATTGTGTACTGCTTTTGTTGCTGCTGTACATTGTGTCCCTTCTGGAGAAGGGAGGCTTATGAATCTAAATAAATTGAAATTGAAATTTGACAACTGTTGCTGCTGCAGCTTCTCCTGCCCCGGGCTTTGGCAAGAGACATTTTTGGACTTGGAGCCTGGCACTGGTTTTACTGGTTTTACCTTGAGAGAGACTTAATGTAGAGACGACCATAATCTTTGCCGCAGCGCTAAGATCAAGCACACTTGCCTCTTATTATTCTAATTACAAGCTCGAGGCTAGGTTTCAGCAAACTGAGTGGTTTAGCCACTCTGGGGGGTTTTTTTTACTACTCCACTGCCTTGGGGTTGTGTCATCTTTGCCAGGTTTTCCAGAAATAGGTTCCTCGAGACCTATGGGACGGGTGCCACAGGTGGCACGCGGAGCCATATCTGATGACACACGAGCTGTTGCCTTAAGTCAGCTCCAGCGTGCCGGCCAGCTGATTTTTGGCTCGCAAAAAAGAGGCTCTGGGAGGGCGTTTTTGGCTTCCAGAGAGCCTCCGGGAGGATGGGGAGGGCATTCTTGGCTTCCAGAGAGCTTCTGGGGGGATGGGAATGGCAGTCTTGGCTTCCGGGTGGATGGGGATGGAGTTTTTGGCTTCCAGAGAGCCTCCAGGAGGATGGGGAGGGCATTTTCGGCTTCCAAAGAACCTCCGGGAAGCTAGGGAGAGAGTTTTTGGCTTCCAGAGAGCCTCCGGGAAGCTAGGGAGAGAGTTTTTGGCTTCCAAAGAGCCTCCGGGAAGCTAGGGAGAGAGTTTTTGGCTTCCAGAGAGCCTCCAGGAGGATGGGGAGGGCGTTTTTGGCTTCCAGAGAGCCTCTGGGAGGATAGAGAGGGAGTTTTTTGCTTTCAGGGAGCCTCCGGGAGGATGGGGAGGACGTTTTCAGCTTCTAGAGAGCCTCTGGGAGGATAGGGAGGGAATTTTTGGCTTCCAGAGAGCTCTGGGAAGATAGGGAGGGAGTTTTTTTGCTTCAAGATAGCCTCCAGGGGGATGGGGAATGAGTTTTTGGCTTCCAGAGAGCCTCCGCAATGGCTGACCAACCACACTCAACATGTAGTGTTTGTTTGTTTGTTTGTTTGTTTGTTTGTTTGTTTGTTTGTCATTAGATGCCTTCATTAGCCAAACTAGAGAAACACTTAATTTTTTTGTGATCCTCTTGAAAACCTTGAAAAACACGACACCATTTTTTAAATTTTACTGAAAGAGGAGTGGATGCTTGGAACAAACTTCCAGCAGACATGGTTGGCAAATCCACAGTCATTGAATTTAAACATGCCTGGGATAAACATAGATCCAACCTGAGATAAAATGCAGGAAATAGTTTAAGAGCAGACTAGATGGACCATGAGGTCTTTTTCTATGTTTCTATGTTTGTTCCTATGACCTACAAAGCCCTAGATGGCTTAGGACCAGACTATCTTCGGAACCATCTTCTGCCTCATGCATCTCAGTGGCCAGTTAGGTCCCACAGAGACAGCCTTCTCCATATCCCGTCAGCCAGGCAATGTCGTCTGGCAGGGTCTTAGGGGAAGAGCCTTCTCTGTGGCAGCCCCGGCCCTCTTGGAACGAACTCCCTCTGGAGATACATGAGACCCCATCTCTCCTGGTCTTTCTCAAAGCCCTAAAGAGCTACCTCTGCCAGCGGGCATGGGATGCCGTGAGCGACGAGATTGTCTCTGGATGATGTGGAATGATTGAATTTGGATGAATGTGAATGATGGCATTGCAGTTTTTAGGATTTTATTAATTTTGCATAATTCTTTTCAAAGGTAATTAGATTTCTCTGTGTATACTGTTTGCATTTATAACCCTGAGTTGTTTCGAGAAGGGCGGCATAGAAGTCTAATTTAACAAATAGTAAAATAAATAAATAGCATAAATGTCCCTAAAACTCCTTCGTGTTCTCTCTCTCTCTCCACACACAATCCAAAAGCTGCTTTGCACTTTTTTCCCTTCTTCATCTCTTTCTGCCATCCCTGGCGTCTTTCCCTCTACATACCGTATTTTTCGGAGTATAAGACGCACCAGAATATAAGACGCACCTTAGTTTGGGGGGAGGAAAATAAAAAAAAGAATCTGCTTACCAGGTATTCATTTGGCTAGTGTCCTTAGTCTGGTCAGCTTCATCACATTATTTTATCCCCTGGTTAAGGGCTTAAAAAAAAACCTTATTTGGAGAGAGTAACAATGAAAGAGCTTGCAAGCCAGTAAGAGCTGGGTAAATCATTAGCACCCGGAAAGAAATATTCGGAGCAAGTAGAGCAATGGCAAAAAGCCTGCAAAGGCCCATCACTTGGAAAACATTATTTGCAGAGAGTAACAATGAAAGAGCTTGCAAGCCGGTAATAGCTGGGAACATTGTTAGTACCTGGTTAGGGCTGGAAAGAAACTTATTAGAAGCAAGTTAGAACAATGAAAAAAAACCTGCAAAGACTTAAGGCTTGGAAAACATTCTTTGCAGAGAGTAACAATGAAAGAGCCTGCGAGGTAAGAGTTGGGAAGATTGCTAGCAGCTAGTTAGGGCTGGGGTGGGGGAGAAGCTACATTCAGAGTATACGACGCACACAAATTATCACCATCTTTTAGGGCTGTTTGAACTCAGCTCTGCCCCCCTGCTCCGCGCCTACGCACCGACCTACTTTTGCACAATTTTTTTTTTAATTAAAAAATTCCAAAGAAAATAAGGGTTTTCCTCACCTGAGTGATGTTTGGAAGCTCTTTCTTCAGCATCTCGTTGAATTCGACCCTCGAGAGCCTGTCATCTTTCGCGCTGTATTTGTGGAAGATGGCGATGATGTCTCTTAAAGCTTTTTCCAACCGAGTTTCAGACATCTCGTTTGATTTCTGATCTGGAAAGATAAAACGATCGATTGCTTCTTTTTTTAAGAATTAAGAATTAATTCTTAAAGAATTAACAGCAACTAAAAATATATATGTTTATGTATAGAGATCACAAAAAATATTTTAAAATATGAGCTATGAGGTATGAGAGATGAGACATGAAATACGAAACACGAAACGTGAAATAAATGTGAAATGTGAAAACGAATGCAAATAAGTAGCTTTTACATTAAATCTTTTTCATAATAGGTAGTTAGTGTCTTGGTTAAATGAAAAAAGAAAAAGAACACGTTAAGAAAGTGACAAAAAGTAAAGGAGAGGGAAGAAAAGAGAGAGAGAGGAGAGGAGAAGAATAGGAGAGAAGAGAAGAAGAAAAAGTGAAGAACTTTACATATAGACAACAAAGACATGTCAACCTCTCTGTTGACTGTTCTGTCACACAGTCTTTATGGTCTTAACAATAATAATAAAAACAATAGAGTTGGAATGGACCTTGGAGGTCATCTAGTCCAACCCCCTGCCTAGGCAGGAAACCCTTCAGACAGATGTTTATCCAACATCTTCTTTAAAAATTCCAGTGTTGGAACATTCATAGCTTCTGGTGGCAAGCTGTTCCACTGATTAATTGTTCTGACTGTCAGGAAATTTCATCTCCTTAGTTCTAAGTGGCTTCTCTCCTCGTTCAACTTCCACCCATTGCTTCTTGTTCTACCCTCAAATGTCTTGTTACATTTCTACTGTTTACTGATGCTTTTAGTAATCATTGGTTCCTCCAATATGAATTTCGAATTTTAAAGCTGATATTTTGCCCCAGTGTTGTAGTCTATTAAATCGCCTTCGACATCGTAAATGAAAACATCGATCGATCGATCGATCGCAAGGCAAGGATGGAAGACTTCAACTCACCCAAAAGCTCTAAGCGCACAAATGGTTGGATTTAGCCTCCGTTGTCAATCTAATTTCCCCACTCTTCCAAAACTTCTCAAGTTAGTCCTTCCAAATATTATAGAAAGTGACAAATTCTAGAATTAATTCTCATTAAAGAGGACGTAAGAACAGTCAATGGGGTGGCCTCCAGGAGCAATGGGTGGGTTTTTCCAAGAATAAACTGGACAACCATTAAGCCGGGATAGAATCAGATCTTCTGCTTTTGGGGCAAGGTGGGTTGGATCTAAAGATGATTAGGGGACTAGAGGCTAAAACGTATGAAGGACGGTGGCAAGAACTGGGCATAGTTTAATGAAAAGAAGGACCAGAGGTGACATGACAGCAGCCTTCCAATATCTCAGGGGTTGCCCCAAAGAAGAAGGAGTCAAGCTATTCTCCAAAGCACCCGAGGGTAGAACAAGAAGCAATGGGTGAAAGCAACTTAGAACTAAGGAGAAATTTCCCGACAGTTAGAACAATAATCCGTGGAACAGCTTGCCACCAGAAGTTGTGATTGCTCCAACACTGGAAGTTTTTTAGAAGATGTTGGATAAGCATTTGTCTGAAGTAGCCTAACCAAGGGGTTGGATTAGAAGACCTCCAAGGTCCCTTCCAACTCTGTTGTCATTGTTGTTATTGTTACTAGATGGCCTCCAAAAAACCTCCCATGATATTATGATATTATGACGCTATGGTTCAAAATTTGGGGGGGCTCCAATGGGACAGTTGGACCATTCCGAAAACAGCTCAGCTGATCTACAAGATGAAGAGGAGGAGAACCACAGTTGACTTTCACCATGATCTCCACCCCTTCTTGTGCCCTTTCTTGGCACATAGGCAGTAGAAAGAGACCACCCCAGTGTGACCAGATGGCAACTGAGACCAGATGGCAACGAGTCGTCGGAGAGGGGCGGCATACAAATCTAAATAAACTAAACTAAACTAAACTTAACCAACAAGCAAAAATGAATAGAAGGTCTGGAAAGAAGGTGGGTGAGCTTCTCATGAAGATCCAATGAGTTGTCGCTTTACTCCTTGCTGGACCTACAAAAGTCTCTTGCTCTTCCCCTTGAGTCTCTAGTCCTTATGGTTTTCCCTCAAATGCTTCGCCCTGATATCCAGCAAACCTGAAGTTCTCCAGATCTTTGGACTGGACTTGATAGACCCAAAAATTGAACCCCTGGAGCTCAAGTCTCTAGTCCTCGTGGTTTTCCCGTAACTGCTTGGCACCGGGATCCAACGAAGCGGAAGTTCTCCAGATCTTTGGACTGGACTTCATAGACCCAAATGCTTAACCCCTGGAGCTCAAGTCTCTAGTCCTTGTGGTTTTCCCATAACTGCTTGGCCCTGAGATCCAGCGAAGCTGAAGTTCTCCAGATCTTCAGACCCAAGGTTGAACCTGTGGGGCTCTCACATAGTCCCCATAGAGATCTCCTGCCTCTGGATCTAGAGAGGTTTTGAACCCCTGGCTATGAGACTCACAAGGTCTCCCCACTTACCTCCAACGTCGATCGGTAGGAGAGCAAGGTTGATCTGGGATGGGCCGAAAAGCCTCGCAACGGTGGCCCCTTTTATAGGTCCACCCAGAGCTCTTACCCCACCCTTCCCTTGCAAAATTGTCCTCTATACACAGAGAGAGAGGCAGAATGTTCATGGCCCTCACAATGTTGTTAATCTAAATGCTAATCTAAATGATATTTCTTTTGCTGAATGCCTGGGAACATCAGGAGTGAGTCTGCTTTTATATCTTCTTCTTCTTCTTCTTCTTCCTTTTCCTCCTTCTCTTCTTCTTCTTCTTCTTCTTCTTCTTCTTCTTCTTCTTCTTCTTCTTCTTCTCCTCCCCCTCCTCCACACTCTCCTCACCTTCCGAAAGGCGTTACAAATCTGTTCAATAAATTACTTTTAAAGAAATAATTGCATTACTTTTGGGACGCACCCTGGAGTTCACGTTTTTACATTATTTTACATGTAAAAACTGTTTTCATTAGGGAATCAGGTAAATATTGGAGTAGGGAGGGGGTTTATTTTTGCTTTTCTCTTTCCCTTTCTCCGTAAATAATGATAGAATGTCAGATATTAAAGATATATTTGGAGGTTTTCGTTTCTTTTTGTTTCTTTGTTTCTGCTTTTAAAGTTTAGTACTACCTGTCGGAGAGATGGAGTTACGGGAGGGAAGGGGTAAGGCAGGAATTAATATGATATGGAAATTTGGCACGTGTATCTGGTTTGATATTGGTATTGTGTTTTGGTACTTACATATGTTTTAAGGTGGAGAAAAATTAAAAAACAATATACCCCAAAAAAGATAAAGCATCAATATTAAAAAAAGATAAAATCAATACAAGGCATACAGGCAACACCTCTAAAACTAAGGTGAGCATTTTTTTTCCCATGAAAAGGAGGACGAAAAAATTTAAGAAAAAGGCACAACGTAAATAAATGAAACATTTTATTAATTCAAACAAAAATACACTAGTTATGCTTACAGCCCTAGGGCAGTGATGGCGAACCTGTTTCCACACACACCCCAGGTGCCAAAAGAGTGTGCACACAAGCTATCGCACATGCACGAGGACCCACTCCCATAATTCAATGCATGTTGAGGGCAAAAACAGCTTCCCCTGGTCCCTAGATGCGCTCTGGCGACCGGAAATGGCCTTTTTCTCAACTTCTGTTGGGCCCAGTAGGCTCGTGTTTTGGCCTCCCCAGGCTCCACCAAGGCTTTCCTGGAGCCAGGGGAAGGGAAAAACGCCCTACCCCATCTTCTCAGAGGCTCTCTGGAAGCCAAAAACGCCCTCGCCATCCTCCCGGAAGCTCTCCAGAAGCCAAAAACACCCTCCCAGTGCCTCCAGGGGGAGCCATAAATCAGCTGGCTGGCATGTTGGAACTGAGCTAGGGCAACAGCTCATGTGCCATCAGATAAGGCTCCACGTGCCACCCGTGGCCCCTGTGCCATAGGTCTAGGGGAACCTATTTCTGGAGACGGAAAACCTGGCAAAGATGACACAAACCCCAAGGAAGTGGAGATTGTCAGTGTAGTAAAAAAAAGTGGCTAAACCAAGGATGCCTCTCAGATTTAAAATAAGTCTAGGGCAGTGATGGTGAACCTATTTTTTCCACAGGTGCCAAAAGAGAGCTTCGTCTACGCTATTGCATATGCGTGAGGGCCCAATGCCTGGGGAGGGTGAAAGAAGCTTTTTCTGCCATCCGGAGGCACCCTGGAGGCTGGAAATGGCCTGTTTCCCAACTTCTGGTGGGCCCAGAAGACTTGTGTTTCAGCCTCTCCAGGCTCCACCAAGGCTTCCCTGGAGCTGGGAGAGAATGAAAACAATCTCCCCCATCCTCCCGGAGGCTCTCTGGAAGCCAAAAGGACCCTCCCCATCCTCCCAGAAGCCTCTTTCCCAACTTCTCGTGGGCCCAGTAGGCTCGTGTTTCCCTGGAGCCAGGGTTTGGTAAAAATGCCTTCCCAATCCTCCCGGAGGCTCTTTGGAAGCCAAAAACACCCTCACAATCTTCCCGGAGGCTCTCCGGAAGCCAAAAACGGCCTCCCAGTGCCTCTGTGCGAGCCATAAATCAGCTGGCCAGCACACTGGAGCTGAACTAGGCAATGGCTCACGTGCCATCAGATATGGCTCCATGTGCCACCTGTGGCCCCCATGCCATAGGTCTAGGGGGACCTATTTCTGGAGACGGTAAACCTGCCAAAGATGACACAAGCCCCAAGGCAGTGGAGTAGTAAAAAAAAAAACCAGAGTGACTAAACCACTCAGTTTGCTGAAACCTAGCCTCGAGCCTGTAATTAGAATAATAAGAGGCAAGTGTGCTTGATCTTAGCGCTGCGGCAAAGATTATGGTTGTCTCTAAATATATTAAGTCTTTCTCAAGGTAAAACCAGTAAAACCAGTGCCAGGCTCCAAGTCCAAAAATGTCTCTTGCCAAAGCCCGCGGCAGGAGAAGCTGCAGCAGCAACAGTTGTCAAATTTCAATTTCAATTTATTTAGATTCATAAGCCTCCCTTCTCCAGAAGGGACACAATGTACAACAACAAAAGCAGTACACAATGGGTAAAAACACCAAATTTAACAACGTCCGTCCATCAATCATTCGTCGCCTTGGGACAGAGCTGTATGTTGTTGTTCAACGGCCTGGCGGCAAATCCATGCTTTTTAAAAAAAACCGTTGACAAAGTCAAAGTCTTGAATTTCAGGGCCCCCCAGCTAGCATCCCATAATTGGGGCCCCTGGATGAACACGGAGAGGGCTTTTAAGCAAGAGGCCCCTACCACCGCCTCCCCTGCCCGTATCCACCACAGTCGCAGCCAGGGAAACCGTCATAATATCTTGTAAGCTGCTCTGAGTCTTTGGAGAGAGGCGACATATAAATCCAATAAATGAAATGAAATAATGGCGGCAGGGGTGGCGGTGATGACAAGGCTCCTCGTCCAAGAACCAGGCCGGAGGGCTCCTCCCAATGAAGCCAAATTTCGTGCTAATCGGTGCATTTGTGCACGATGGGCGTGCGCCCAAAATGAGGAGCCGCCATTTCCAGGCCTCGACGTCAAGTGAACTATTGGTGTGAGTAACTGTCACCTCTGAATATAAAAGAGACTTTCTGGATTTCCTCTGCTGTGTGTGTTTGAATTCATTCTGAACTCGTGGGTAGCTAATTGCCATTAGCTAGGCAAAACAGTAGATAGATTTTATTTTTTTAAAAAATTGCAGGGTGTGGTGTTAAAATTGGAGAGCCCGTGAAATATTCCGCCTAAACTCCTTGGACTCCTGAACTTGGACGGCTTATAAATCAAATAAATTAATATCAAATCCAATTGAATATTCAGTGTTTTGTTGCGTTCTCCTATGTGCTTCGGTCAGGTCCTTCATTCAGGAGGGGAAATGTTGACTGCTGATTGGCTAGGCCAGTGAGGGCGTACCTTTTGTATGCTAGTACCCATAATTCAATGCCTGGGGAGAGCGAAAACAGCTTCCTCAACACCACCAGATAGATTTTGTAACTGGCTGACCAACCGCACTCAACATGTCGTGTTTGTTTGTTTGTGTTTATCTTTAGATGCCTTCATTAGCCAAGATAGAGAAACACTTAATTTTTTGTGTGTGTGTGATCCTCCCCCAAAATTAAAGCTTGAAGAACACAACACAATTTTTGGGGAGAAGATTAAATTCTTTATTGTGCGCCCAAACAAGGACTGAGTCCAGAAGCCTCGAAAGATGGTAGGGGGTTAGACCATGGTTAGGTTAAGTAGGATAAGTAATCCGGTGACAATCTCGGCCTCCCGTCGCTGCCTCAGTGGTCCTGGTGGAACTCATGGTGGAGCTCCACCAATAGCTTGCTGAGTAAATTCGTGAATTCCTTGAAGGACACCTCCCCGTCCTTATTCTTGTCTAGCTCCTTGAAAAGGTCTTTTGGTGTCCTATCGTCCTGCAAATCCAAAAGGGGAAAAAAAATCAGTGTGTGTGTGTGGTTTTTTTAACAGTTTGAGCCCTATGATGATAGGCTTGGAAAGCTAGCTCTTTTTTCCTTCTTCTTCCATTTATTTATTTTTATTTTTTATTGCATAAAATACCAAAAAAGAAAAAAAAGAAAATAGAGAATTAAAGAAAGGGGAAGGAGGGGTGAATTGCTTATCTATATGTAGAGCATAATATTCGAGAATATTTAATATAATTCTGATGTTGTATTTTATCGTGTCTATTTGGAAGGAAGCCATTCTGGTCTGTATGAATCAATTGGTTCAACCCTTTGGGCAATAATTGTTGTGAATGTTTTACAATATACATTCCCTGGTGGATTTTTCTCTAATTTCTTCTTTCTTTTATTTACACTGCTCAAAAAAATTAAGGGAACACAATATAACTCCAAGTAAGTCAAACTTCTGTGAAATCCAACTGCCCACTGATTGATGATTAATTTCACCTGCTGTTCTACAGGTTCAACTTTGTACAGAACAAAGTTTGCAATGAGAATATTTCATTCATCCAGATCTTGGATGTGTTATTTGAGTGTTCCCTTTATTTATTTTTTTATGCAATATAGCTCTGTAAAAAAAATTCTAAACAATATCGGTTTTTTAAAAAAAAAAAACTTAAGATCTAAGTTCCCACTCTCATCAATTAGTTGATCAATTGTTCTCTCTTTATAAGCTAGCCATCTTCCAGGCTTATTTGCAAATTCAAAACCCAGGGTGGCGTCAATTCAATTTTATGTTTGGTCACCATCAAATCTTCTCGTTAATTTTACTACCTTTAGGATCTTTCTGGAGATGGGTTTCTAATCCGTTGAGTTTTGTGCGTAGTAGCGCCCGAATTTTTTCTCCTTTCTTTGCCACATATGCTATTGTTAGCCCTCTAATGCAGAGGTCCCCAACCTTTTAGGACCTCAGGGTCCACCAAGGTCATACGTTTACATCCTGCAGACCAACGAAGTCATAATTTTAAGTCCCGCAGACCACTAATATGATTTTTTTTAAAGATAAATACATTTGCAAAGTGATCATCAGAGGGCTTCCATTTCATTAATGAGAAATGCACCTGTTTAACATAGCAAAATTATAAATGCTTATTTAATCATAACAACATCTTTGAAGGTTGTTTAATTGCAGCAAAATTATTAAAGGTAGTTAATTATTACAAAATAGTTGAAGCTTATTTGGCGGTGGCTTGCTGATGTTGGGAAAGTCAGTCCCATATTCCAGAGCTGTAGCTGTAGTCCTTCGTTTCCTTTCCTTCTTTCTTTCCTTTCCTCCTTTCCTTTCCTTTCTTTCCTTTCCTTTCTTTTCCCTTCCTTTCCTTCTTTCCTTTCCTTTCCATATTCCAGAGCTGTAGCTGTAGTCCTTCCTTTCTTTTCCTTCTTTCCTTTCCTTCTTTCCTTTCCTTTCCTTCATTCCTTTCCTCCTTTCCTTTTCTTTTCTTTCCTTCTTTCCTTTTCTTCTTTCCTTTCCTTCCTTCTCCCTTCCTTCCTTCCTTCCTCCCTCCCTCTCTCTCTACTTTCTTCCTTCTTTCCTCCCTCTCTCCCTCTCTTCATTCATGCCTTCCCCCCTTCCTTTCCTTCCTCCTTCCCGTCTTCCTTCCATCCTTCCTCCCTCTCTCCCTCTACTTTTCTTCCTTCCTTAATCCTTCCCTCCCTTCATTCATGCCTTCATCCCTTCCTTCTTTCCTCTCTCCCTCCTTTCCTTCATCCTTCTCTTCTTCCTTCCTTCTGCCTTTCATCCCTCCCTCCTTCCCTTCCCTTCCCCTCCCTTTTTTTGCAAATTAGTTCATGGGTTTCCATTCAGCCACAGGTGCAAGCCGAAACCCAGAAAATTACAATTTTAGGGCTATTTATTTTATTTTTTTCCCCCCTTCCCTTTTTAATTCCACTCTAAAAGAAAGTTTCGCTCTGCTGCCTCAACTGCTGTATAAACCCAGATGGCCCTTCTGGTTATTCCTTTGGATTCCTTTTAATTTTGATAGCTAGTTTTTCCTCTCAGACGTGCAGGTTAGCTGCTGGCTAGAGCACCCGAAGGGTGGAAGTTAGAAGGGGTCCCAAAAGGTCATCTAGTCCAGCCCTTCCGAATAGGCAGGACAAGCTGTTATTGGTATTGCTTAATATTTTGCCCAGAAGTGGGGGGGAAATTCATCTCAAAAGCAAAAACGGATGCACAAACTTGATGGGGGCTGGAATCCCATGCTTAAAAATGGTATTGCTGCCTGTTTTTAAAAACCGAGCCTTTTTGGTGCCCCGGGAAGCAAATATGTGACGCTGAGGTCAGAAAAACAAGTTGACCAGAAGCGAAAAAAAGTTTTTCATTCAAATCAAATCGGAAGCTTTCTGTGATTTGAAGCAGAAATGGAGAGGAAGGTCTCAATTTTGCATCCAGGGCAGCGAAGAAAGCTGTAGATTCCCAAGGTTGGGGATTTTTTAAAAAAACAAAACCTGAAAATGCAGATTTTGCTGCAGAAGTTAGTCTTTTTTTATTATTATTGTTTTGATTTGCTTTTGTGGGTGTTGGATTTGCTTAAGGGAGGGCAAGATAGTTGGGGGAAGGAAGGAAGGAGGAAAGGAAGGAAGGAAGGAAGGAGGGAAGGAAGAAAGGAGGGAAGGAAGGAAGGAAAACAAAAGAAGGAAAGAAGGAAATAGGGTTGGAGAAGGAATGAACGAACGAATGAACGAAGGAAAGATGGAAAGAAGGAAAAAAGAAAGGAAAGAAAGGAAGGAAAGAAATAGGATTAGAGGAAAAGGAAGTAAGGAAAGAAGAAAGGAGGGAGGGAGGGAGGGATGAAGGAAGGAAGGAAGGAAGGAAAACAAATGAAGGAAAGAAGGGAATAGGGTTGGAGAAGGAAGGAACGAAGGAAATATGGAAAGAAGGAAAGAAGAAAGAAAGGAAGAAATAGGATTAGAGGAAAAGGAAGGAAGGAAGGAAGGAAGGAAGGAAGGAAGGAAGGAAGGAAGGAAGGAAGGAAGGAAGGAAGGAAATCTTTCCAATTTCTAAGAAAAGCCAATCCCATCCAATAAAAGGGTGGGGAACATCTGCCACCCTTCCAGATGTTGTAGCTCTCCTGCCACCCAGGATTGTTACATTTTATTTTATTTATTATTTTTCATTTTATTTGACTTTATTTATTTATTTATTTATTTATTTATTTATTGTTTGTTTGTTTGTTTATTAATATTTATAGGCCGCCTCAGGTGGCATACAACAATTTAAAAAATACGATAACAATTTATTTATTATCACAATTTATTAATACAATTTATTTAGTGTATAGGGCTTCTGGGGTGTGTATGGGGGGTCCCTTCCTGAGCAGCTAATAGTGTCCTCACACAACAGCTCTGCCATGTAGGTTGATTTGGGAGGAGGGGAAGGCGGTTCAGAAGCGGCAGGCCGCGTCTCCATGGCAACGGGAACCGGGCGAATGTGTAAGTGCGCGCACCTCCTTCCTCCCGCCCGCGTCCCAAAAGCCGGCGCGCCGATTGGCCAACGGGGCTGTGTGTGAAGGGAGAGGGGGCGGGACCGGAAGCGGCGGTCGGGGTTGCCATGGGGGCGGCGGCGGCGGCGGGGCCCGGGGTCCGGGGTCGATGCGGCGGGAAGGGACGAGTCCGGCTGGACCCCTGCGGGGCGCTCTGCCTTCTCCTGACCTACCTGAGCGTGGGTTACGCTGATTACGTCATCCTGGAGCACATCCTGCTCCAGGTCGGCTTCCGGGACAGGTAGGCCCGAACACTACCACCACCACCCCGCGGCCCGGCCCTCTGCATATGCTCAGGAGTGCCGGGTTTGTGGCTTCTCGGTCTCTCTTTCTCTCTCTTGTGCGTCTGGCAGTGAATAAGGGGGAAGGGAGCCCTCTGCCCATGCTCAGGAGCTCTGTGCCATAGCAAGAATTCGCCCTCTGTATATGTTTAGCAGCTCACTGACCTAGCAAGAAGGAGCCTTCTGCACATGCTCAGCAGCTCAGTGACCTAGGACCAAAAATATGCTGTCTGCACATGTTCAGGAGCTCAGTGGCATAGCAAGGATTTGCCCTCTGTGTATGTTTAGGAGCTCAGTGGTCTGGGAGGAAAAAGATGCTGTCTGCACATGCTCAGGAGCTCAGTGACCAAAACACTGCTCTGGCCAGTATCAATGTAGGATAGAAGGATGAATGGGGGTTTTTTGTTTAATATTGGGGTTTTAATTTTTGTGTCTTGTTTTTATTGTTGTAGGCCACCCTGAATCCATCAGGTGATGGGCGGCTTATAAATGGAAACATGCATACATACATAATTGGATTTGTACTGTGCTTTGCTGTTGTGAGCCACTCCGAGTCTCTGGAGAGGGGCGGCATACAAATCTAATAAATAATAATAATAAATACATACCTATAAAGCCCTTCATGGCATCGGGCCAGAATATCTCCGGGACCGTCTTCTGCCGCACAAATCCCAGCGACCGGTTAGATCCCAGAGTTGGCCTTCTCCAGGTCCCGTCGACTAAATAATGTCGACTGGCGGGACACAGGGGAAGAGCCTTCTCTGTGGCGGCCCTGACCCTCTGGAACCAACTCCCCCCAGATATCAAAGTTGCCCCCACCCTCCTTGCCTTTCGTAAGCTCCTTAAAACCCACCTCTGTCGTCAGGCATGGGGGAATTGAGACTTTCCCTTCCCCCTAGGTTTACAAAATTTATGCATGGTATGTTTGTATATATGATTGGTTTCTTAAATTGGGGCTTTTAAACTACTTTTAATATTAGATTTGTTTATATTGTTTTTTACTGTTTTTAGCCGCCCCGAGTCTACAGAGAGGGGCGGCATACAAATCTATTTAATAAATAAAATAAATAAATACATACATACATACATACATACATACATACATACATACATACATACATACAAAAACAAACAAGCTCTCTGTACAAGTTCAGGAGCTCAGTGATCCAGATGGAAGGTGCCTTCCGCACATACTCACTGACCCAACTCAGTCAGCTCCAGCGTGCCGGCCAGCTGATTTTTGGCTCGCAAAAAAGAGGCTCTGGGAGGGCATTTTTGGCTTCCAGAGAGCCTCCGGGAGGATGGGGAGGGCATTCTTGGCTTCCAGAGAGCTTCTGGGGGAATGGAGATGGCGGTCTTGGCTTCCAGAAAGCTCCGGGAAAATAGAGAGGGAGTTTTTGGCTTCCAGAGAGCCTCTGGGAGGTTAGGGAGGGAGGTTTTGGCTTCCAGAGAGCTCCAGGAAAATATGGAGGGAGTTTTCGGCTTCCAGAGAGCCTCTGGGAGGATGGGGAGGGAGTTTTTAGCTTTCAGCGAGCTCCGGGAAGATAGGGAGGGAGTTTTTGGCTTCCAGAGATCTCCGGGAAGATAGGGAGGGAGTTTTTGGCTTCAAGATAGCCTCCAGGGGGATGAGGAATAAGTTTTTGGCTTCCAGAGAGCCTCCGCAATGGCTGACCAACCACACTCAACATGTAGTGTTTGTTTGTTTGTTTGTTTGTTTGTTTGTTTGTTTGTCATTAGATGCCTTCATTAGCCAAGCTAGAGAAACACTTAACTTTTTGTGATCCTCTTGAAAACCTTGAAAAACACGACACCATTTTTTAAATTTTACTAAAAAAGGAGTAGATGCTTGGAACAAACTTCTTGCAGACATGGTTGGCAAATTAGATTAGATTAGATTTATTGGATTTATATGCCGCCCCTCTCCGCAAAATCCACAGTCATTGAATTTAAACATGCCTGGGATAAACATAGATCCAACCTGAGATAAAATGCAGGAAATACTTTAAGGGCAGACTAGATGGACAATGAGGTCTTTTTCTATGTTTGTTTCTATGACCTACAAAGCCCTAGATGGCTTAGGACCAGACTATCTTCGGAACCGTCTTCTGCCTCATGCATCTCAGTGGCCGGTTAGGTCCCACAGAGACAGCCTTCTCCACATCCCATCGGCCAGGCAATGTGGTCTGGCAGGGTCTTAGGGGAAGAGCCTTCTATGTGGCGGCCCTGGCCCTCTTGGAACGAACTCCCTCTGGAGATACATACGACCCCATCTCTCCTGGTCTTTCTCAAAGCCCTAAAGAGCTACCTCTGCCGGCGGGCATGGGAGGCCGTGAGCGACGAGATTGTCTCTGGACGATGTGGAATGATTGAATTTAGATGAATGTGAATGATGGCATTGCAGTTTTTAGGATTTTATTAATTTTGCATAATTCTTTTCAAAGGTAATTAGATTTCTCTGTGTATACTGTTTGCATTTATAACCCTGAGTTGTTTCGAGAAGGGCGGCATAGAAGTCTAATTTAACAAATAGTAAAATAAATAAATAAATAGCATAAATGTCCCTAAAACTCCTTCGTGTTCTCTCTCTCTCTCCACACACAATCCAAAAGCTGCTTTGCACTTTTTTCCCTTCTTCATCTCTTTCTGCCATCCCTGGCGTCTTTCCCTCTACATATCGTATTTTTCGGAGTATAAGACACACCAGAATATAAGACGCACCTTAGTTTGGGGGGAAGAAAATAGAGAAAAGAATCTGCTTACCAGGTATTCATTTGGCTAGTGTCCTTAGTGTGGTCAGCTTCATCACATTATTTTATCCCCTGGTTAAGGTCTTTTAAAAAAACCTTATTCGGAGAGAGTAACAATGAAAGAGCTTGCAAGCCAGTAAGCGCTGGGTAAATCATTAGCATCCAGAAAGAAATATTCGGAGCAAGAAGAGCAATGGCAAAAACCCTGCAAAGACTTAGCGCTTGGAAAACATTCTTCGCAGAGAGTAACAATGAAAGAGCTTGCAAGTGGGTAAGAGCTGGGAACATTGTAAGCACTGGGTTAGGGCTGGAAAGAAATATTTGGAGCAAGTAAAGCAATGGGGAAAAAACCAAAACCTCAAAAACAAGGTTTGGAAAACATTCTTCGCAGAGAGTAACAATGAAAGAGATTGCAAGCCGGTAATAGCTGGGAACATTGTTAGTACCTGGTTAGGGCTGGAAAGAAACTTATTAGAAGCAAGTTAGAACAATGAAAAAACCCCGCAAAGACTTAAGGTTTGGAAAATATTCTTCCAAGAGAGTAACAATGAAAGAGATTGCAAGCTGGTAAGAGCTGGGAACATTGTTAGCACCTTGTTAGGGCTGCAAAGAAACCTATTAGGAGCAAGTTAGAGCAATGAAAACAACCCTGCAAAGCGTTAGGGCTTGAAAAACGTTCTTCGTAGAGAGAAGTAATGAAAGAGCCTGCGAGGTAAGAGTTGGGAAGATTGCTAGCAGCTAGTTAGGGCTGGGGTGGGGGAGAAGCTACATTCAGAGTATACGATGCACACAAATTATCACCATCTTTTAGGGCTGTTTGAACTGAGCTCTGCCCCCCTGCTCCGCGCCTACGCGCCAACCTACTTTTGCACAATTTTTCTTAATTAAAAAATTAAGGGTTTTTCTCACCTGAGTTTTTCTCATCTCGTTGAACTGGACCCTCGAGAGCCTGTCGTCTTTCCCGCTGTATCCATGGAAGATGACGATGATGTCTCTTAAAACTTTTTCCAGCAGAGTTTCAGGCATCTCGTTTGATTTCTGATCTGGAAAGATAAAACGATCGATTGCTTCTTTTTTTAAGAATTAAGAATTAATTCTTAAAGAATTAACAGCAACTAAAAATATATATGTTTATGTATAGAGATCACAAAAAATATTTTAAAATATGAGCTATGAGGTATGAGAGATGAGACATGAAATACGAAACACGAAACGTGAAATAAATGTGAAATGTGAAAACGAATGCAAATAAGTAGCTTTTACATTAAATCTTTTTCATAATAGGTAGTTAGTGTCTTGGTTAAATGAAAAAAGAAAAAGAACACGTTAAGAAAGTGACAAAAAGTAAAGGAGAGGGAAGAAAAGAGAGAAAGAGGAGAGAGGAGAGGAGAAGAATAGGAGAGAAGAGAAGAAGAAAAAGTGAAGAACTTTACATATAGACAACAAAGACATGTCAACCTCTCTGTTGACTGTTCTGTCACACAGTCTTTATGGTCTTAACAATAATAATAAAAACAATAGAGTTGGAATGGACCTTGGAGGTCATCTAGTCCAACCCCCTGCCTAGGCAGGAAACCCTTCAGACAGATGTTTATCCAACATCTTCTTTAAAAATTCCAGTGTTGGAACATTCACAGCTTCTGGTGGCAAGCTGTTCCACTGATTAATTGTTCTGACTGTCAGGAAATTTCATCTCCTTAGTTCTAAGTGGCTTCTCTCCTCGTTCAACTTCCACCCATTGCTTCTTGTTCTACCCTCAAATGTCTTGTTACATTTCTACTGTTTACTGATGCTTTTAGTAATCACTGGGTCCTCCAATATGAATTTTGAATTTTAAAGCTGATATTTTGCCCCAGTGTTGTAGTCTATTAAATCGCCTTCCACATCGTAAATGAAAACATCGATCGCTCGCTCGATCGCAAGGCAAGGATGGAAGACTTCAACTCACCCAAAAGCTCTAAGCGCATAAATGGTTGGATTTAGCCTCCGTTGTCAATCTAATTTCCCCACTCTTCCAAAACTTCTCAAGTTAGTCCTTCCAAATATTATAGAAAGTGACAAATTCTAGAATTAATTCTCATTAAAGAGGACGTAAGAACAGTCAATGGGGTGGCCTCCAGGAGCAATGGGTGGGTTTTTCCAAGAATAAACTGGACAACCATTAAGCCGGGATAGAATCAGATCTTCTGCTTTTGGGGCAAGGTGGGTTGGATCTAAAGATGATTAGGGGACTAGAGGCTAAAACGTATGAAGGACGGTGGCAAGAACTGGGCATAGTTTAATGAAAAGAAGGACCAGAGGTGACATGATAGCAGCCTTCCAATATCTCAGGGGTTGCCCCAAAGAAGAAGGAGTCAAGGTATTCTCCAAAGCACCTGAGGGTAGAACAAGAAGCAATGGGTGGAAGCAACTTAGAACTAAGGAGAAATTTCCCGACAGTTAGAATAATAATCCGTGGAACAGCTTGCCACCAGAAGTTGTGATTGCTCCAACGCTGGAAGTTTTTTAGAAGATGTTGGATAAGCATTTGTCTGAAGTAGCCTAACCAAGGGGTTGGATTAGAAGACCTCCAAGGTCCCTTCCAACTCTGTTGTCATTGTTGTTATTGTTACTAGACGGCCTCCAAAAAACCTCCCATAATATCATGATATTATGATGCTATGGTTCAAAATTTGGGGGGGGTTCCAATGGGACAGTTGGACCATTCCGAAAACAGCTCAGCTGATCTACAAGATGAAGAGGAGGAGGAGGAGAACCACAGTTGACTTTAACCATGATCTCCACCCTCTTTTGGGCCCTTTATTGGCACTTAGGCAGTAGAAAGAGACCAACCCAGTGTGACCAGGTGGCAACTGAGACCTTAACCAACAAGCAAAAATTAATAGAAGGTCTGGAAAGAAGGTGGGTGGGCTTCTCATGAAGATCCAATGAGTTGTTGCTTTACTTCTTTCTGGACCTTCAAAAGTCTCTTGCTCTTCCCCTTGAGTCTCTAGTCCTTATGGTTTTCC
This sequence comes from Erythrolamprus reginae, assembly GCF_031021105.1. Taxonomy (NCBI): domain Eukaryota; kingdom Metazoa; phylum Chordata; class Lepidosauria; order Squamata; family Dipsadidae; genus Erythrolamprus; species Erythrolamprus reginae. Next base: position 13,644,151 of record NC_091962.1, on the reverse strand, counting down.
CTCAATTGCTTCGCCCTGAGATCCAGCAAACCTGAAGTTCTCCAGATCTTCGGACTGGACTTCATAGACCCAAATGCTGAACCCCTGGAGCTCAAGTCTCTAGTCCTCATGGTTTTCCCGTAACTGCTTGGCCCTGAGATCCAGCAAAGCTGAAGTTCTTCAGATCTTCTGACCCAAGGCTGAACCTGTGGGGCTCCCACATAGTCCCCATAGAGATCTCCTGTCTCTGGATCTAGAGAGGTTTTGAACCCCTGGCCAAGAGCCTCACAAGGTCTCCCCACTTACCTCCAACGTCGGTAGGAGAGCAAGGTTGATCTGGGATGGGCCGAAAAGCCTCGCAATGGTGTCCCCTTTTATAGGTCCACCCAGAGCTCTGACCCCACCCTTCGCTTGCAAAATTGTCCTCTATACACAGAGAGAGAGGCAGAATGTTCTTGGCCCTCACAATGTTCTTAATCTAAATGCTAATATAAATGATATTTATTTTGCTTAATGCCTGGGAACATCAGGAGTTAGTCTGCTTTTATATCTTCTTCTTCTTCCTTCTCCTCCTTCTCTTCTTCTTCTTCTTCTTCTTCTTCTTCTTCTCCTCCTCCTCCTCCTCCACACTCTCCTCACCTTCCGAAAGGCGTTACAAATCTGTTCAATAAATTACTTTTAAAGAAATAATTGCATTACTTTTGGGACGCACCCTGGAGTTCATGTTTTTACATTATTTTACATGTAAAAACTGTTTTCATTAGGGAATCAGGTAAATATTGGAGTGGGGAGGGGGTTTATTTTTTCCTTTTCTCTTTCCCTTTCTCCGTAAATAATGACATATATGGGATTCATAGAATATCAGATATTAAAGCTATATTTGGAGGTTTTCGTTTCTTTTTCTTTCTTTGTTTCTGCTTCTAAAGTTTAGTACTACTTGTCCGAGGGATGGAGTTACGGGAGGGAAGGGGAAGGCAGGAATTGAAGCTCATTAATGATATGGAAATTTGGCACATGTGTCTGGTTTGATATTGGTATTGTGTTTTGGTATTTACATATGTTTTAAGGTGGAGAAAAATTAAAAAACAATATCCCCCCCCAAAAAAAGATAAAACATCAATATTAAAAAACGATAAAATCAATACAAGGCATACAGGCAACACCTGTAAAACTAAGGTGAGCAAATTTTTTTCCCATGAAAAGGGGACGAAAAAATTTAAGAAAAACGCCCTACCCCATCTTCTCAGAGGCTTTCTGGAAGCCAAAAATGTCCTCCCCATCACCCCGGAGACCCTCTGGAAGCCAAAAACGCCCTCGTCATCCTCCCGGAGGCTCTCCGGAAGCCAAAAACACCCTCCCAGTGCCTCCAGAGGGAGCCATAAATCAGCTGGCTGGCATGTTTAGCTGGCTAAACCAAGGATGCCTCTCAGATTTAAAATAAGTCTAGGGCAGTGATGGTGAACCTATTTTTTCCACAGGTGCCAAAAGAGCGGTTTGTGTGCGCTATTGCATATGCGTGAGGGCCCAATGCCTGGGCAGGGTGAAAGAAGCTTTTTCCGCCATCCGGAGGCACCCTGGAGGCTGGAAATGGCCTGTTTCCCAACTTCTGGTGGGCCCAGAAGACTTGTGTTTCAGCCTCTCCAGGCTCCCCCAAGGCTTCCCTGAAGCTGGGAGAGAATAAAAACAATCTCCCCCATCCTCCCGGAGGCTCTCTGGAAGCCAAAAGGGCCCTCCCCATCCTCCCAACTTCTCACAGGCCCAGTAGGCTCGTATTTCCCTGGAGCCAGGGGATTGTAAAAATGCCTTCTCCCATCATCCCGGAGGCTCTTTGGAAGCCCAAAACGCCTTCCGCATCCTGTTGGAGGCTCTCCGGAAGCCAAAAACGCCCTTCCAGTGCCTCTGTGTGAGCCATAAATCAGCTGGCCGGCACGTTGGAGCTGAACTAGGCAATGGCTCACGTGCCATCAGATATGGCTCCATGTGCCACCTGTGGCCCTCATGCCATTGGTCTAAGGGAACCTATTTCTGGAGATGGTAACCTGGCAAAGATGACACAAGCCCCAAGGCAGTGGAGTAGTAAAAAAAAAAACCAGAGTGACTAAACCACTCAGTTTGCTGAAACCTAGCCTCAAGCCTGTAATTAGAATAATAAGAGGCAAGTGTGCTTGATCTTAGCGCTGCGGCAAAGATTATGGTTGTCTCTAAATATATTAAGTCTCTCTCAAGGTAAAACCAGTGCCAGGCTCCAAGTCCAAAAATGTCTCTTGCCAAAGCCCGCGGCAGGAGAAGCTGCAGCAGCAACAGTTGTCAAATTTCAATTTCAATTTATTTAGATTCATAAGCCTCCCTTCTCCAGAAGGGACACAATGTACAACAACAAAAGCAGTACACAATGGGTAAAAACACCAAATTTAACAACGTCCGTCCATCAATCATTCGTCGCCTTGGGACAGAGCTGTATGTTGTTGTTCAACGGCCTGGCGGCAAATCCATGCTTTTTAAAAAAACCGTTGACAAAGTCAAAGTCTTGAATTTCAGGGCCCCCCAGCTAGCATCCCATAATTGGGGCCCCTGGATGAACACGGAGAGGGCTTTTAAGCAAGAGGCCCCTACCACCGCCTCCCCTGCCCGTATCCACCACAGTCGCAGCCAGGGAAACCGTCATAATATCTTGTAAGCTGCTCTGAGTCTTTGGAGAGAGGCGACATATAAATCCAATAAATGAAATGAAATAATGGCGGCAGGGGTGGCGGTGATGACAAGGCTCCTCGTCCAAGAACCAGGCCGGAGGGCTCCTCCCAATGAAGCCAAATTTCGTGCTAATCGGTGCATTTGTGCACGATGGGCGTGCGCCCAAAATGAGGAGCCGCCATTTCCAGGCCTCGACGTCAAGTGAACTATTGGTGTGAGTAACTGTCACCTCTGAATATAAAAGAGACTTTCTGGATTTCCTCTGCTGTGTGTGTTTGAATTCATTCTGAACTCGTGGGTAGCTAATTGCCATTAGCTAGGCAAAACAGCGTCCAGATTTTTTATCCTTTCTTTGCCACATATGCTATTGTTAGCCCTCTAATGCAGAAGTTCCCAACCTTTTAGGACCTCAGGGACCACCAAGGTCATACGTTTAAATCCTGCACACCACCAAAGTCATAATTTTAAGTCCCGCAGACCACTAATATGATTTTTTTAAAGATAAATACATTTGCAAACTAATCATCAGAGGGCTTCCATTTTATTAATGAGAAATGCACCTGTTTAACATAGCAAAATTATAAATGCTTATTTAATCATAACAACATCTTTGAAGGTTGTTTAATTGTAGCAAAATGATTAAAGGTAGTTAATTATTACAAAAGAGTTGAAGCTTATTTGGCGGTGGCTTGCTGATGTTGGGAAAGTCAGTCCCACATTCCAGAGCTGTAGCTGTAGTCCTTCGTTTCCTTTCCTTCTTTCTTTCCTTTCCTCCTTTCCTTTCTTTCCTTTCCTTTCTTTTCCCTTCCTTTCCTTCTTTCCTTTCCTTTCCATATTCCAGAGCTGTAGCTGTAGTCCTTCGTTTCCTTTCCTTCTTTCTTTTCTTTCTTTCCTTTCCTCCTTTCCTTTCTTTCCTTTCCTTTCTTTTCCCTTCCTTTCCTTCTTTCCTTTCCATATTCCAGAGCTGTAGCTGTAGTCCTTCCTTTCTTTTCCGTCTTTCCTTTCCTTCTTTCCTTTCCTTTCCTTCATTCCTTTCCTCCTTTCCTTTCCTCCTTTCCTCCTTTCCTTTCCTCCTTTCCTTTCCTCCTTTCCTTTCCTTTGCTTTCGTTCTTTCCTTTCCTTCCTTCTCCCTTCCTTCCTTCCTCCCTCTCTCCCTCCCTTCATTCATGCCTTCCCCCCTTCCTTTCCTTCCTCCTTCCCGTCTTCCTTCCATCTTTCCTCCCTCTCTCCCTCTACTTTTCTTCCTTCCTTAATCCTTCCCTCCCTTCATTCATGCCTTCATCCCTTCCTTCTTTCCTCTCTCCCTCCTTTCCTTCATCCTTCTCTTCTTCCTTCCTTCTGCCTTTCATCCCTCCCTCCTTCCCTTCCCCTTCCTTTTTTTGAAAATTAGTTCATGGGTTTCCATTCAGCCACAGACGCAAACCGAAATCCAGAAAATTACAATTTTAGGGCTATTTATTTTAAATTTTTCCCCCTTCCCATTTTAATTCCACTCTAAAAGAAAGTTTCGCTCTGCTGCCTCAACTGCTGTATAAACCCAGACGGCCCTTCTGGTTATTCCTTTGGATTCCTTTTAATTTGGATAGCTAGTTTTTCCTCTCAGACGTGCAGGTTAGCTGCTGGCTAGAGCACTCGAAGGGTGGAAGTTAGAAGGGGTCCCAAAAGGTCATCTAGTCCAGCCCTTCCGAATAGGCAGGACAAGCTGTTATTGGTATTGCTTAATATTTTGCCCAGAAGTGGGGGGGAAATTCATCTCAAAAGCAAAAACGGATGCACAAACTTGATGGGGGCTGGAATCCCATGCTTAAAAATGGTATTGCTGCCTGTTTTTAAAAACCGAGCCTTTTTGGTGCCCCGGGAAGCAAATATGTGACGCTGAGGTCAGAAAAACAAGTTGACCAGAAGCGAAAAAAAGTTTTTCATTCAAATCAAATCGGAAGCTTTCTGTGATTTGAAGCAGAAATGGAGAGGAAGGTCTCAATTTTGCATCCAGGGCAGCGAAGAAAGCTGTAGATTCCCAAGGTTGGGGATTTTATATATGTGTGTGTGTGTGTGTGTGTGTGTGTGTGTGTGTGTGTGTGTTTGTGTGTGTGTGTGTGTGTATATATATATTGTTTTGCTTTTCTTTTGTGAGTGTTGGATTTGCTTAAGGCAGGGCAAGATGGCTGGGGGAAGGAAGGAAGGAAGGAAGAAGCAAAAATATGCTGTCTGCACATGTTCAGGAGCTCAGTGGCATAGCAAGGATTTGCCCTCTGTGTATGTTTAGGAGCTCAGTGGTCTGGGAGGAAAAAGATGCTGTCTGCACATGGTCAGGAGCTCAGTGACCAAAACACCGCTCTGGCCAGTATCAATGTAGGATAGAAGGATGAATGGGGTTTTTTTTTGTTTAATATTGGGGTTTTAATTTTTGTGTCTTGTTTTTATTGTTGTTCGCCACCCTGAATCCATCAGGTGATGGGCGGCTTATAAATGGAAACATACATGCATACATACATACATAATTGGCTTTGTACTGTGCTTTGCTGTTGTGATCCACTCCGAGTCTCCGGAGAGGGGCGGCATACAAATCTAATAGAATAGAATAGAATAGAATTTTTATTGGTCAAGTGTGATTGGACTTGAATTTGTCTTGGTGCATATGCTCTCAACGTACATAAAATAAAATATACATTTGTCAAGAATCATGTGGTACAACACTTAATGATTGTCATAGGGGTCAAATAAGCAATGAAGAAGCAATATTAATAAAAATCTTAGGATATACCCAACAAGTTACAGTCATACAGTCAAGATGGGAGGAAATGGGTGATAGGAATGATGAGAAAAACTAGTAGAATAGAAGTGCAGATTTAGCAGAAAGTCTGACAGTGTTGAGGGAATTATTTGTTTAGTAGAGTGATGGCGTTCAGGAAAAAACTGTTCTTGTGTCTAGTTGTCTTGGTGTGCAGTGCTCTGTAGTGACATTTTGAGGGTAGGAGTTGAAACAATTTGTGTCCAGGATGTGAGGGGTCAGTCAATATTTTACCCGCCCTCTTTTTGACTCGTGCAGTCTACAGGCCCTCAATGGAAGGCAGGTTGGCAGCCATTGTTTTTTCTGCAGTTCTGATTCTCCTCTGAAGTCTGTGTCGGTCCTGTTGGGCTGCAGCACCAAACCAGACAGTGATAGAGGTGCAGATGACAGACTCAATGATTCCTCTGTAGAACTGAATCAGCAGCTCCTTGGGCAGTTTGAGCTTCCTGAGCTGGCGCAGAAAGAACATTCTTTAAAATAATAATAATAATAAAAATACATACATACATACATACATACATACATACATACATACATACATACATGTTCAGGAGCTCAGTGATCCAGATGGAAGGCGCCTTCCGCACATACTCACTGACTCAACTCAGCCAGGTCAGTAAAAATATCCCGGCCTCCAGTCTGCCATCGGATAAATAAGAGATGGGAGGATTATTTTAAATATTTAACATCTGTTCAAAGCAGAGGATGACCAGCTGTGGGTGCTAAACGTCTTGCAAATATGCCCGTGATATTGTATTAATTTTAATCCTTGTTCCGCTTTATTTCCAGCTTCTGGTGTCCTTTCCACGCGGCCGCTTTTAACCTCGTCGTCCTGATGCTCCTGATCTGTCACACGCGGGCTGTTTTTGCTGACCCAGGTGACTGTCCAGGTCTCAACCCTAGAGTTGGCAGAAAAATAAATAAGCATCATATTGCACCCAGGCAGTCAGAAGACTCCAGCTGTGGTGCTGAGTGGTGTGTTACTGGCCTTATTTTTCGGACTGTAAGATGCATCAGTGTATAAGAAGCACCAAGATTTCAAAGAGGAAAAAAAGGTTTTTGTCCTTCTGGTCCACAGGAGCACTCGGCAGACCTCCCAAACTCTCTGCGCACCCCAGTTTTTGCAAAAAACAGACCCATTTTTTGCAAAAATGGGGTAGGCAGAGAATTTGGGAGGTCTGCAGAGGGTTCCTAGGGGCTGGAGGAGGGCGAAAATGGTCCCATTTTCTTTCTTTCTTTCTTTCTTTCTTTCTTTCTTTCTTTCCTTCCTTCCTTCCTTCCTTCCTTTCTTTCTTGCAAAGATGGGATGGGCAGAGGGTTTGGGAGGCCTGCAGAGAGCTCCTCAGGGAAGGCAACAATGCCCCTGTCACATTTTTTGCCCATTTTTCGCAAAAACTGTGTCTTTGCCTTCCCCCAAGTGCTCTCTGCAGGCCTCCCAAATCCTCTGCGCCTCCTATTTTTGCGAAAAACGGGCCCATATTTTGCAAACATGCGATGCGGGGGCAGGACTTCTGGAGGCCGACTATGGCTGTGTTCAGTGTATTATGGACCAGAATATCTCCGAGACCGCCTCCTGCCGCACGAATCCCAGCGGCCGATTAGGTCCCACAGAGTGGGCCTTCTCCGGGTCCCATCGACCAAACAATGTCGGCTGGCGGGACCCAGGGGAAGAGCCTGCTCTGTGGCGGCCCTGGCCCTCTGGAATCAACTCCCTCCGGAGATTCGAATAGCTCCCACCCTCCTCGCCTTCCGTAAAATGCTCAAGACCCACTTTTGTCGCCAGGCGTGGGGATAATTACCATCTTTCCCCCTCTTTATTATATTTTTGGCCTTACTGCATGATAGATTAGGTTGAATGTGTGTGGCTGCATAGCTAGGGGTTTTATAATGTTATTAATGTCTTTTAAATGGATCTAATTTTTTATTGTTAGATTTGTAATGTATTGTATTACTGCTATGCTGCGAGCCTCCCTGAGTCTTCACAGAGGGGCGGCATACAAATCTAATAAACTATAACTATAAGCTATAACTATTAACATGCACCGACATTTTACACCCTCTTTTAGGAGGGGAAAGGTGTGTCTTACACTAGGTAGTTTTCCTGCTACTGGCCAACCCACTTCAATTTTGCAAACCATGTTTCAGACATATTGTGAGCCGCCCTGAGTCCGCGGAGAGGGGCGGCATACAAACCTAAATAATAAATAAATAAATAAATAAATAAATAAATAAATATTAAACATTACAACAGTTTGTTTAAGCGATAGGGGATCCAAATTCACGCTCTTGGCAGCTGACGGTATCCTGGGTCACGTGATTTATGACGGTATCCTGGGTCACGTGATGCCCTTTTGCGGCCTCCCGTCCAGCGGGGAAAACCAGATTCACTTAACAACCCTGTGACTGACTTAACGACTGCCAGCGATTCACTTTAAACAGCAGGGCAAGGAAAGTCATAAAACCCAGGAATTTGGTCGTAGTTCCAAGAACTCCCTGCATTGTGGTTGTAGGTCGAGGACGTCCTGCATAAGGCCCTGAAGGTAGCCAGTGGCGATTTTCCCTCCGGTCCGTAGGCTCCAGGCAATCTTTTCCAAAACTCCACCACTTTAATATACGTATGTGGATTTCAACTCCCAAAATTGCTCAGCCCGCTTGCAAACGTATTAAAGCAGGCTGGCTGGGGGATTCTGGGAGTTGAAGTCCACCCACTGCCGATGTTAAAGGGCACCAGATGAATAACATTGCAGTGGCTTTGTTGGGGTTTTTTGCTGATCTTTCACCGCTGCTCTCGGGGATCGGGTTCAACTGGGGGTCCTTTGACTTTTAGGGAGCTGTCACTTACAGATTTATTGTCATTTCAGCAACTTCAGTTTACGCATCTTTAAAAAGTGGAGTGGTGTTTTTTTTTTAAAAAAATGTGCAGTTCAAAGTTCTTTTTTCTTTATTTTCAATTTTTTAAAAAACTTTTATTTTCTTACACTTTTTGCTTTCTCTTTGATTTTTTTCCTTTTCCTTTCTCCCTGCTTGTTACTAACATTAGAATTAACATAGAGAATAGAATAGAATTAGAATAGCAGAGAATGGAATAGGCAATAGAGTTAGAACAGAATAGAAAGAAATATGATAGGATAGTAGAAGAAAAGAGAATAAAGAATAGAATTAGAATAGAAATAGGATAGGATAGAATAGAGAAGAGAAGAGAATTAGAATAGAATAGCAGAGAATAGGATAGACAATAGAATTAGAATAGAAATAGGATAGAGAATTAGAATTAGAATAGACTAGCAGAGAATAGAATAGTCAATAGAATTAGAATAGAAATAGGATATGATAGTAGAGTAGAATAGAGCAGAATAGAATAGCAGAGAATAGAATAGTCAATAGAATTAGAATAGAAATAGGATATGATAGTAGAGTAGAATAGAGCAGAATAGAATAGCAGAGAATAGAATAGTCAATAGAATTAGAATAGAAATAGGATATGATAGTAGAGTAGAATAGAGCAGAATAGAATAGCAGAGAATAGAATAGTCAATAGAATTAGAATATAAAGAAATAGGATAGGATGATAGAATGGAAGGAAATGGAATGGAGAATAGAATTAGATTAGAGAATAGAATATAAAGAAATAGGATAGAATAGAATACAGAAGAGAAGAGAATTAGAATAGAGTGCTAGTAGGATAGACAATAGAATTAGAATAGAAATAGAATAGAAAAGAAAATTAGAATTAGAATAGACTAGCAGAGAATAGAATAGCCAATAGAATTAGAATAGGGATAGGATAGTAGAATAGAATAGAGAACAGAATAGAATAGTCAATATAATTAGAATATAAAGAAATAGGATAGGATGATGGAATGGAGAATAGAATTAGATTAGAGAATAGAATATAAAGAAATAGGATAGGATAGAAAAGGATAGGAATAGAATAGAATAATAGAATTCTTTACTGGAAAGAAGGAATTTTTTCTGGTGCATACTGTATACATTTAAAAGAACACCATTCATCAAGAACCAAAGTTACAACACTTAGTGATAGTCATAGGTTTCTAAATAAGCAAAACAATCATTCCAGGAAACAAACAAAACAAAACAAATCACAAAGATACAAGCGACAAGGTCCATTAGTTTTAGTCCGGCTGCCAAGACGGATTAATGGACGTCTCGGCTTCTCTCGGGCCTGGGCCTTTTCGGCAATTTGACTTCAGTTTACGTAGCTTTTTACAAAGTGCTTTTTTTTGTTCCTTAAGTCTGCAATCCAAACAAGCCCTCTGTTAGTTTGAGTTTGGCCCCCGAGACTGATTTATGGAGATCTCATCTCCTTCCCTTTGTGATCCCAAATCAAAATATTTATCAGGCCAGAATTCTTCAGCTGCGTCACGGCCAGGAGAACATCCTCGGTTGAGTAATCGCCCGTCGTCAGAAGTTTGTTCCTGTTTCTGGAGAGAGGCTTCCCCCCCCCTTTTTTTTTTTCTTTTGCAAATGATGAATAGAAAAGAGGGGGAGGCAGAGATGATGAGTCTCTCTCTTTGGTCCCCCCTCTGCCAAAACCTGGCTTGTTTTCCCATTTGTTTGCTTCAAAGATGTACTAATGGCCTCTTTGGATGGGATCTGAGATCGAGAAGTAGAGCGGGGGCCAAACAGAACAGTACAAGAACAGGCCCATGACGAAAAAGCCCCCCCCCCCTGTTCCCCCCCCAGATCTATCTACTGCTGTCTGTCTGTCTATCTATCTATCTATCTAATCTATCTATAATCTCTATCTGTATCTAATCTATCTATCATCCATCTATCTATTTTTCTATCTATCTATCTATCTATCTATCTATCTATCTATCTAATATCTCTCCCCCCTCTCTGTATCTAATCTCTGTCTCTCTTTCTATCTATCTATCTATCTCTATTTATCTATACTGTATCTATCTATCTATCTGTATCTTATCTATCTATCTATCTATCTATTTGTAGCTAATCTATCAATTTATCTTTCTATCTGTATCTAATATATATCTCTCCCTCTCTCTCTCTGCATCTAATCTCTGTCTATCTATCTATTTATCTATCTTTCTGTATCTAACCTCTCTCTCTATCTGCATCTAATCAATCTATCAATCTGTATCTTATCTAACTATCTATCCATATCTTAGCTAGCTAGCTAGCTATCTGTCTGTCTGTATCTAAGATCTCTCTGTGTGTATCTAATCTCTCTGTTTCTATCTGTATCTCTGTCTGTCTGTATCTAATCTCTCTCTCTCTATCAAACTATCTATCTATCTATCATCTATCTTTATCTCATCTATCATCTGTCTGTCTGTCTGTCTGTCTATCTGTCTATCTATCTATCTATCTATCTATCTATCTATCTATCTATCTATCCATGTATCTAATCTATCAATCATCTAACTATCTGTAATCTGTGTCCTATCTATCCATCCACCCATCTACCTACCTACCTATGCCCCAAGGTTCAGCACTGCCTCTTTCAGGCAGCATTAGGGGGAAAAGGAGTGTGGAAGGGGATGTAATTGATGGAGACCCCCCTCCCCTCTGATATATTGACAGTTCTGGCCCAAGCCCAGGCAGAGAGATATTCATCTGGAAGACATTATTATTTTTTATTAGAGAAGGAAGGCGTTTTTAAATAAAAAAATAAAGCTCTCGGGCGTGAAAGGGTTCTACGTGAGGAAGAAAGGAAAGTGCCAAGTGAGTTTTGCCCAACGGTGTTGGGGAATCCTTGCAGGTTTTAAGTGAGTCCCAGCATACAAATCTGATTAATAAATAAAAATAAATTAAGTGAATGGGTGCCTAGGGATCCAAAGTCAATAAATAACCTGAGCTGTCCAGGAAGGACACGCAAAAAAAAATGGAAGTTGTGTAAAAGCGTTATTGGACAATTATCCTTGGCCTTGGCATCGTCATTTTTACTTTTGCAACCAAGAGACGGGGGGAAACCACGGCCATCTCCGTTGGTTAAACTCAGTTTAACTTAAAGATCTTGGATTCTTATTTTCCAGGGGTGGTCCCACTGCCTGACACGGCCCTCGATTTCTCCGACCTCAGGAGCGGCAACAGCAATGCTGCCGCGCATCAGAACAGCCGGGTGAGTTGCGAAATTAGCCAGTTCCTCTCCCACCAGAGGTCCAAGGAGTAGCACGAGGGAGGGTGTCGAAGAGAAATAAATGCACATCGTTCCCTGCATTTTCTTTTATGGGTATTTATGGTGCATCCATCTCTATTGATATCTCCCAGGCTTGACTGCTTTACGATAAATGGACATCAACCCTCGGAATTCCCCAGCCAGTTGGATTTCGTGCCTAAGGCGGGACTAGAACTCACTGTCTCCTGGTGATTGGTCCAAAGTCACCCAGTTTTTCCTGCCTAAGGCGGGACTAGAACTCACCGTCCCCTGGTGATTGGCCCAAAGTCACCCTGTTCTTTCCTGCCTAAGGCGGGACTAGAACTCACAATCTCCTGGTGATTGGCCCAAAGTCACCCTGTTTTTTCCTGCCTAAGGCGGGACTAGAACTCACCGTCCCCTGGTGATTGGCCCAAAGTCACCCTGTTTTTTCCTGCCTAAGGCGGGACTAGAACTCACCGTCTCCTGGTGATTGGCCCAAAGTCACCCTGTTTTTTCCTGCCTAAGGCGGGACTAGAACTCACCATCTCCTGGTGATTGGCCCAAAGTCACCCTGTTTTTTCCTGCCTAAGGCGGGACTAGAACTCACCGTCGCCTGGTGATTGGCCCAAAATCACCCTGTTTTTTCCTGCCTAAGGCGGGACTAGAAGTCACAATCTCCTGGTGATTGGCCCAAAGTCACCCTGTTCTTTCCTGCCTAAGGCGGGACTAGAACTCACAATCTCCTGGTGATTGGCCCAAAGTCACCCTGTTTTTTCCTGCCTAAGGCGGGACTAGAACTCACCGTCTCCTGGTGATTGGCCCAAAGTCACCCTGTTTTTTCCTGCCTAAGGCGGGACTAGAACTCACCGTCGCCTGGTGATTGGCCCAAAATCACCCTGTTTTTTCCTGCCTAAGGCGGGACTAGAAGTCACAATCTCCTGGTGATTGGCCCAAAGTCACCCTGTTCTTTCCTGCCTAAGGCGGGACTAGAACTCACAATCTCCTGGTGATTGGCCCAAAGTCACCCTGTTTTTTCCTGCCTAAGGCGGGACTAGAAGTCACAATCTCCTGGTGATTGGCCCAAAGTCACCCTGTTCTTTCCTGCCTAAGGCGGGACTAGAACTCACAATCTCCTGGTGATTGGCCCAAAGTCACCCTGTTTTTTCCTGCCTAAGGCGGGACTAGAACTCACCGTCTCCTGGTGATTGGCCCAAAGTCACCCTGTTTTTTCCTGCCTAAGGCGGGACTAGAACTCACCGTCGCCTGGTGATTGGCCCAAAATCACCAGCTGCCTTTCGTGCCTAAGGCGGGACTAGAACACATAGCCTCCTGGTGATTGGTCCCAAGGCACCCAGCATGCGCTGGCTGGGGAATGCTGGGAGTTGAAGTCCACAAGTCTTTAAAGTTGCCACGTTCGGCTTAAAACAAAGATTCCATGCGAAGGTCTTCCATCGTTTCACCCAGCATTCTCATTTTATTTTATTTTATTAATGTTTAGAATAACAGGGACTGGACCGTTTGCAACCGGTGCGAAACCTACCGGCCACCTCGAGCTCATCACTGCCAGATCTGTCACCGTTGCATCCGACGAATGGATCATCATTGCCCTTGGTGAGGCTCCGGACTACGCGCCTTGGACAGAGGCAAAGCAAACCATGGGCCCTAAGCTGCTCAGCCTGATGGGTCCTCTGTTGCACAGCTTGGATTTTGGGGGGGGGGGGGGGGGGTCTTTTCATAAATGACAAGACTCGGCCGGTCTCCCAAGTCAGAAATAATTTTCCAGGGGGGTTTTTTGTCCTCGACTTACAACAGTTCAGTTAGTGACCCCTGAAGTAACTTACAATGGTTTTTTCACTCTTTTTTTTAAAAAAAAGATTTTATTAAAATATTTAACTGTTTTTTTATATTTATACTGTTTTTATTACTGTTGTGAGCCGCCCCGAGTCTTCGGAGAGGGGCGGCATACAAATCTAATAAATTATTATTATTATTATTATTATTATTATTATTATTACTATTAACACACATATACAAACTTCACATGTACTTAATCATAATGTGAAAATAATAGAAGGAAAGTCAAAGACAAAAAAATAGAGAAAAACCCCCACCCCAAAACAGAAAACAAACGAATAATCTAAAACAAAAAATCATCAAAGGAAAAGGGAAAAAATGGTTAAAAACAAGAGAAACAATCCTTTTCTCTCCAAACGTCCAAATCTCCAACATAAATTCTTGATAATCTTACGCAGTTATGCGTATCGTTATTTAATCTATCCGTGCACTATCTCTTATTGCTTTATCTGTCAGATTTAACGTATTAATACTTGTGATGTTAATCCCATTGATCTCCAATTCGCACTTTGTTTAATTCTAAATATTTAATTTAGATATTTAATTCTCTCTGTTGTACAGTTCTAAGGATCCACGTTTATATCGCCTCTACAGTCCCGAATCGTTTTATTTCTCTTCTTCCACCGTGCGTGCCATTTGTCCCCAAGTCATGTAAAAGTCTGTTTCGTCCTTTGCTCTTAGTCACTCTTAACGACCGTTGCAGAATCCCCTCCCACCGCCAGGATCCCCTGACCCAAATTCAGACCTTTGACCCTCGACTCTTACTTTGCGACGGTCGTAGCGATCCCCCTTCTGTGACCTTCCGGCAAGCCGAGTGAACAGGGGAGCAAGATTCGCTTAGCGGCCCGGGTTAATCTTGTATGTATGATTGGTTCTTTAAATTTATTTATTTATTTATTTATTTATTGGATTTGTATGCCGCCCCTCTCCAGAGACTCGGGGCGGCTAACAGCGACAATAAAACAGTGTACAATAGTAATTTGGTATTGATGATTAAAAATCAATTAATATAAAAACCAAACATACATACATACATACCATGCATAGAATTGTAAAGGCCTAGGGGGAAAGAGGATCTCAATTCCCCCATGCCTGGCGGCAGAGGTGGGTTTTAAGTTGTTTACGAAAGGCAAGGAGGGTGGGGGCAGTTCTAATCTCTGGGGGGAGTTGGTTCCAGAGGGCCGGGGCCGCCACAGAGAAGGCTCTTCCCCTGGGTCCCGCCAGGCGACATTGCTTAGTTGACGGTTTTTTAGGGGTTTTTTAGATTATTTTTAATATTAGATTTGTTTACGTTGTCTTTTTTATTGTTGTTAGCCGCCCCGAGTCTTGGGAGAGGGGCAACGTACAAATCTAATAAATACAAATACAATACTCACTTATCCACTGCGGCCATTCTCCCCTTAAGCCCCTGTGGCGCAAAAGGTTATGGACCCTGGCAGCAGATTCCTCACACAGCCATATGGATTTTGGGGGGGCCTGTGCCGGTCATATGTCGAGGACTTGCCTTTAAGTTGATTTGACCTCGCGGTGGGTTTCTTTTTTTAAAATAAAATAATAATGCCTTCTTTTCCTTCACAGGATCAACAACTGCGTGGGAGAACTCAACCAGAAATACTTCATCCAGTTCCTTTTCTACACAGGTATTGCTTAAGTGGGATCCACCCGTTGGGATCCCAGGAAGGATCAAGGGAGGGGAGGGGGAGAAGCAGATCAGATTCAGGTTGAACAGAGTTGGAAAATACCTTGGTGGTCATCTAGTTCCTTCCTTCCTTCCTTCCTTCCTTCTTCCCTTTCCTTCCTTTCTCCTTTCCTCCCTTTCCTTCCTTCTTATATTTCCTTCCTTTTTTCCTTCATTTCCTTCCTTCTTCCATTTCCTCCCTTCCTCCTTTCCTATTTTTCCTTCCTTCTTATATTTCCTTCCCTTTTTCCTTCATTTCCTTCCTTCTTCTATTTCCTTCTTTCCTTTTTCCTCCCTTTCCTTCCTTCTTCCATTTCCTTCCTTTCTCCCTCCCTCCCTCTTTTCCTCCCTTTCCTCCTTCCATTTCCTTCCTTCCTTCCTTCTGTTTCCTACCTTCCTTCCTTCTGTTTCCTACCTTCCTTCTATCCATCCTTCTTCCGTCCTGTGCCATTGTGTTCACCGTCATTGTCCGCCTCCATTTCTGACAGATGGTTGTCTAGTCTCTCCATGAAAACCTCCAGGGAGGGAGGGAGGGAGGGAGGAAGGAGAGGGAGCAAAAAAGGGACGAGGGAGGGAGGAAAAAATGAGACAGGAAGGAAGGAAGGAAGGAAAGAAAGAAAGAAAGAAAGAAAGAAAGAAAGAAAGAGCTTGAAAGCTTCCGGTGACGAACCTCCCACAACTGCTCCCCCATCGCCACCAAGGATAAGAGGAAACCCAGTAGTTTGTACAAGCATTCCTTGACTTATGACCATTCATTTAGCGACCGCTTAAAGTTACGATGACACTGCAAAAGGTTGACTTACGAAGGCTTAAGACGCTGAGTGAGAAATTTTGCTTTTGAGGAATTGAAGGTGCACCTGCAGCCTTCGTCCACTAGAGGCTGCTCTGGCCCCACATTCCTTCCCTTATTTATTTTGCCCGTCCTTCAAAACTTACCATCGGTTTACGCTTGGTAGTAGAGGTAGTCTTCGACTTACGACCAGCCGATGTCACGATGGCGGTGAGAGGGGGCTTGGAGGTCATCTAGTCCAACCCCCTGCTCAGAATACACCATCACACAGCGGGAAGGGGCCTCAGAGGTCATCTAGTCCAACCCCCCTGCTCAAGCAGGACATTCCAGACCAGGGGTAGGCAAAGTTGGCTCTTCTATGACCTGTAGACTTCAACTCCCAGAATTCCTGAGCTAGCATGATTGGCTCGGGAATTCTGGGAATTGAAGTCCACAAGCCATAGAGGAGCGAACTTTGCCTACCCCTGTTCCAGAAAAAATGGATTATCCAATCTCTTCTTTAAAACCCACAAACATTGGAGCCTCCACAACATCTGGAGTTGTGTGTTTCTTTGTTTATTCGACTTCTATGCCACCCAATCGCGAGGGACTCAGCGTAGCTTACAACAGTGCAAATACTGTACAATACAGTAATAAAAGAAGTCAAGTATGAATGTTAAAACTATGAAACCCCATTTAAAAAAGACCTCAAGTCAATTCTATCAAACAGCAAAAAGATCTACAAAAAGATATTGATAAAATTGAAGGGGTCCAAAGAGGGGCTACAAAAACGGTGGGAGGTCTTAAGCATAAAACTTACCAGGAAAGACTTCATGAACTCCATCTGTAGAGTCTGGAGGACAGAAGGAAAAGGGGGGACATGATCGAAGCATTTAAATATGTTACAAGGGTTAAATAAAGTCCAGGAGGGAAGTGTTTTCAATAGGAAAGTGAACACAAGAACAAGGGGACACAATCTGAAGTGAGTTGGGGGAAAGATCAAAAGCAACATGAGAAAATATTATTTGACTGAAAGAGGAGTAGATGCTTGGAACAAACTTCCGGCAGACGTGGTTGGTCAATCCACAGGAATTGAATATAAAAATAGATCCATCCTAGGATAAAATACTAGGAAATAGTATAAGGGCAGACTAGATGGACCAGGAGGTCTTTTTCTGCCATCAATCTTCTATGTTTCTAACATGCATACTAAAGGCAACATGAGAAAATATTATTTTACTGAAAGAGTAGTAGATCCTTGGAACAAACTTCCAGCAGACGTGGTTGGTAAATCCACAGGAACTGAATTTAAACAAGCCTGGGATAAACATATATCCATTGTAAGAGAAAATACAGGAAATAGTATCAGGGCAGACTAGATGGACCATGAGGTCTTTTTCTGCCGTCAGTCTTCTATGTTTCTACTAATCAAACACGACTTGGTTCCACCAGTTTCCCGACCAGGGTTAGGAAAACCTCCTGAAATATAAAGACTCTCAACACCCACCCACCCCCAATTTGCAAAGGGGACCCCCTCGTTTTTCTCCTCCTCGTTGTGGGAACGGAGGAGAAGGGAGCCAGTAGGATTAATGAAGGATCCAGAGAGAGAGAGAGAGAGAAAAAATTGGGCTTGGAGCCGTCCTTTTCCCCTTCTCCCTTCCCCGCTTTCCATCTTCCTTGGCGCCGTCGGCTGACCTATTTCTCCCGGCCGCAGGCTTGGCAAGCCTCTACGCCATGGGGCTGGTTTTGGCCACCTGGGTGTGGCCCCTGGACAGGATCTCGGCCAGCAGAGCCCAAGGCTACCAAGGTGGCGTGGCCGGCAACCCGATCCAAATGTAAGTTTGTCCCGCTTTCGTTCTCTCCGCGGCCTTTCCTTTCTCCCCCCCCCCTGCAAAAAAATAATAATAATAATCTTTAATTTCTTCTTTTATTTCAACCCACCGTTTTGCAGAGGCCCGGCGCTTTCCTTCACTTTTGCCCTTTAAAATAATAATACTGTAATAATAATAATAATAATAATAATAATAATAATAATAATAATAATAATAATACGAATGCAATCGAGAGAAATTTGCCGTGTCACCCTGTCCTTGCCAAGAACAACTGGGACTTGCCAGATTTTTCTCTCTTTCTTTTGGCACGGATTCAGGGAGGGAAGAGGGGAAGGCCGGCCAATTTGGCAGCGAGGGAAACTTGGCCGATCCCTCCTTTGATGGGAGCAGAAGTGGGGCAGGAAGGAGGGGAATTGGAGGGTTTGGGGGTTTTGTTTGAATTTGAAACCGGACCGTTGCTTCTGGTGGTCGCTAAACGTGGCTGTCCTCATTTAGCGACCAAAGGGAAATTGGAGGGTTTGGGGGTTTCAGTTTCTCCCTTGTTTGAATTTGGGAGGAGTGGATAAAACCGGGCCGTTGCTTCTGGTGGTCACTAAACGAGGCTGTCCTCATTTAGCGACCAAAGGGAAATTGGAGGGTTTGGGGGTTTCAGTTTCTCCCTTGTTTGAATTTGGGAGGAGTGGATAAAACCGGGCCGTTGCTTCTGGTGGTCACTAAACAAGGCTGTCCTCATTTAGCAACCAAAGGGAAATTGGAGGGTTTGGGGGTTTCAGTTTCTCCCTTGTTTGAATTTGGGAGGAGTGGATGAAACCGAACTGTTGCTTCTGGAGGTCACTAAACGAGGCTGTCCTCATTTAGCAACCAAAGGGAAATGGTTCGAATTTGGGAGGGGTAGACGAAACCGGACCGTTGCTTCTGGTGGTCACTAAACAAGGCTGTCCTCGTTTAGCGACCAAACGAAAATTGGGGGGTTGGGGGTTTGAGTTTCTCCCTTGTTTGAATTTGGGAGGGGTGGACGAAACCGGACTGTTGCTTCTGGAGGTCACTAAACGAGGCTGTCCTCATTTAGCGACCAAAGGAAAATTGGAGGGTTTGGGGGTTTCAGTTTCTCCCTTGTTCGGATTTGAGAAGGGTGGACGAAGCCAGACGTTGTTTCTAGTGGTCGCTAAACGAGGCTGTCCTCGTTTAGCGACCAAAGGGAAATCTGAGGGTTTGGGGGTTTCAGTTTGTCCCTTGTTCGAATTTGGGAGGGGTGGATAAAACCGGGCCGTTGCTTCTGGTGGTCACTAAACAAGGCTGTCCTCATTTAGCAACCAAAGGGAAATCGGAGGGTTTGGGGGTTTCAGTTTCTCCCTTGTTTGAATTTGGGAGGAGTGGATGAAACCGAACTGTTGCTTCTGGAGGTCACTAAACGAGGCTGTCCTCATTTAGCAACCAAAGGGAAATGGTTCGAATTTGGGAGGGGTAGACGAAACCGGACCGTTGCTTCTGGTGGTCACTAAACAAGGCTGTCCTCGTTTAGCGACCAAACGAAAATTGGGGGGTTGGGGGTTTGAGTTTCTCCCTTGTTTGAATTTGGGAGGGGTGGACGAAACCGGACTGTTGCTTCTGGAGGTCACTAAACGAGGCTGTCCTCATTTAGCGACCAAAGGAAAATTGGAGGGTTTGGGGGTTTCAGTTTCTCCCTTGTTCGGATTTGAGAAGGGTGGACGAAGCCAGACGTTGTTTCTAGTGGTCGCTAAACGAGGCTGTCCTCGTTTAGCGACCAAAGGGAAATCTGAGGGTTTGGGGGTTTCAGTTTGTCCCTTGTTCGAATTTGGGAGGGGTGGATAAAACCGGGCCGTTGCTTCTGGTGGTCACTAAACAAGGCTGTCCTCATTTAGCAACCAAAGGGAAATCGGAGGGTTTGGGGGTTTCAGTTTCTCCCTTGTTTGAATTTGGGAGGAGTGGATGAAACCGAACTGTTGCTTCTGGAGGTCACTAAACGAGGCTGTCCTCGTTTAGCGACCAAAGGGAAATCTGAGGGTTTGGGGGTTTCAGTTTGTCCCTTGTTCGAATTTGGGAGGGGTGGATAAAACCGGGCCGTTGCTTCTGGTGGTCACTAAACAAGGCTGTCCTCATTTAGCAACCAAAGGGAAATCGGAGGGTTTGGGGGTTTCAGTTTCTCCCTTGTTTGAATTTGGGAGGAGTGGATGAAACCGAACTGTTGCTTCTGGAGGTCACTAAACGAGGCTGTCCTCATTTAGCAATCAAAGGGAAATGGTTCGAATTTGGGAGGGGTAGACGAAACCGGACCGTTGCTTCTGGTGGTCACTAAACAAGGCTGTCCTCGTTTAGCGACCAAACGAAAATTGGGGGGGGTGGGGGTTTGAGTTTCTCCCTTGTTTGAATTTGGGAGGGGTGGACGAAACCAGACTGTTGCTTCTGGAGGTCACTAAACGAGGCTGTCCTCATTTAGCGACCAAAGGAAAATTGGAGGGTTTGGGGGTTTCAGTTTCTCCCTTGTTCGGATTTGAGAAGGGTGGACGAAGCCAGACGTTGTTTCTAGTGGTCGCTAAACGAGGCTGTCCTCGTTTAGCGACCAAAGGGAAATCTGAGGGTTTGGGGGTTTCAGTTTGTCCCTTGTTTGAATTTGGGAGGGGTGGATAAAACCGGGCCGTTGCTTCTGGTGGTCACTAAACAAGGCTGTCCTCATTTAGCAACCAAAGGGAAATCGGAGGGTTTGGGGGTTTCAGTTTCTCCCTTGTTTGAATTTGGGAGGAGTGGATGAAACCGAACTGTTGCTTCTGGAGGTCACTAAACGAGGCTGTCCTCATTTAGCAACCAAAGGGAAATGGTTCGAATTTGGGAGGGGTAGACGAAACCGGACCGTTGCTTCTGGTGGTCACTAAACAAGGCTGTCCTCGTTTAGCGACCAAACGAAAATTGGGGGGGGTGGGGGTTTGAGTTTCTCCCTTGTTTGAATTTGGGAGGGGTGGACGAAACCGGACTGTTGCTTCTGGAGGTCACTAAACGAGGCTGTCCTCATTTAGCGACCAAAGGAAAATTGGAGGGTTTGGGGGTTTCAGTTTCTCCCTTGTTCGGATTTGAGAAGGGTGGACGAAGCCAGACGTTGTTTCTAGTGGTCGCTAAACGAGGCTGTCCTCGTTTAGCGACCAAAGGGAAATCTGAGGGTTTGGGGGTTTCAGTTTGTCCCTTGTTCGAATTTGGGAGGGGTGGACGAAACCAGACGTTGTTTCTAGTGGTCGCTAAACGAGGCTGTCCTCGTTTAGCGACCAAAGGAAAATTGGAGGATTTGGGGGTTTCAATTTCTCCCTTGTTCGAATGTGGGAGGAGTGGACGAAACCGGACGTTGTTTCTAGTGGTCGCTAAACAAGGCTGTCCTCATTTAGCAACCAAAGGGAAATTGGAGGGTATGGGGGTTTGAGTTTCTCCCTTGTTCAAATTTGGGAGGAGTGGACGAAACGAGACGTTGTTTCTAGTGGTCGCTAAACAAGGCTGTCCTCGTTTAGCGACCAAAAGGAAATTGGAGGGTATGGGGGTTTGAGTTTCTCCCTTGTTCAAATTTGGGAGGAGTGGACGAAACGAGACGTTGTTTCTAGTGGTCGCTAAACAAGGCTGTCCTCGTTTAGCGACCAAAAGGAAATTGGAGGATTTGGGGGTTTCAGTTTCTCCCTTGTTCGAATTTGAGAAGGGTGGACGAAACCAGACATTGTTTCTAGTGGTCACTAAACAAGGCTGTCCTCGTTTAGCGACCAAAGGGAAATTGGAGGGCTTGGGGGGTTTCAGTTTCTCCCTTGTTCGAATTTGGGAGGAGTGGACGAAACCGAACCGTTGCTTCTGGTGGTCACTAAACAAGGCTGTCCTCATTTAGCGACCAAAGGGAAATTGGAGGGCTTGGGGGGTTTCAGTTTCTCCCTTGTTCGAATTTGGGAGGGGTGGACGAAACCGGACCATTGCTTCTAGAGCTCACTAAATGAGGCTGTCCTTGTTTAGTGACCAAAGTTAGAACAGCATTGGGGGGGGGGAAAGTGGGTCACGTCATGTCGGCTGATCACTGATTTTCTGTTTTTGTCCCTCCCTCTCCATCCCCCCCCCGCCCCACTTTTTTTTTTTTGCCATAATTTTTATTATTTTTCTTGAATTTACATCTCGATATTTCCAGGTAAATCGACATCCATACATTTACATTCCTAATAATACATCCTGCAGTTTACCTATTGTATATATACCAGTGTTTCCCAACCTTGGCTACCTGAAGGTATCTGGACTTCAACTCCCAGAATTCCCCAGCCAGCGTTTGCTGGCTGGGGAATTCTGGGAGTTGAAGTCCAGATACCTTTCAAGTTGCCAAGGTTGGGAAACACTGGTATACAGTATACAATTATTTTTTCTCTCTCTTTCCCGCCTCTATCTTGTGTTGGTTTCGGTCTCGCATCTCAGTGCTCACCGGGTCATCTTGCTGGTGGAGTCCATCATCTTCGGCCTCTTTGTCAGCGTGATATTTTACGACCAGGTGAGGTGGTAGCTCAGGGCGGGGGTGGGGGGGCGCTTTGAGACCCCCTTCAAGGGCCCTACGTCCCTCTACTAGGCAGCGGGAGAATGTCGTCGCCCGGGACTCCCTCGAAACCTTTTCACCCTTTCCTCTGCCCCCCACGCACACCACACCTCTCCCCGCCTGCCTTTCCAGGTGGTCTCCATCATCACCGACGAGACCCCCGTCGAGCAGCTGCGCAACCGGCTCCAGAAAGAAGGCCACCGGGCAGGGGCTCACACGCGGAAACCCAAGATCGCCCTCCTGCGCGAGGTCTTCGGCCGAGGTGAGTCGGTACTCTCGGGGCCGGGGTCCTTCCTCCTTTTCCGTGGCTTTGCCTCCTCTTCCTCCTCCTATTGTGGTGGACATGGAGCATCTGCACCAGTGACAATCACTCTTGGCCAATAAAGAATTCTGTTTTATTCTATATCCTATCCTTTCCTATCCTTTCCTTTCTCTTCTTATCTTATCCTATCCTATCCTCTTCCATCCTTTCCTTTATTTTCTTATTCTTTCCTTTCCTTTCTTTTCTTATCCTATCCTATTCTATATTCTATCCTTTCCTTTCTCTTCTTATATCCTATTCTTTCCTTTCTTTTCTTACCTTATCCTATCCTATCCTCTTCCATCCTTTCCTTTATTTTCTTATTCTTTCCTTTCCTTTCCTTTCCTTTCTTTTTTTATCCTATTCTTTCCTATTATATCCTATCCTTTCCTTTATTTTCTTATTCTTTCCTTTCCTATCCTTTCTTTTCTTATCTTATCCTATTGTATCCTATCCTTTTCTTATCCTTTCATTTCCTTTCCTGTCCTATCCTATTCTATATCCTATCCTTTCCTTTCTCTTCTTATATCCTATTCTTTCCTTTCTTTTCTTATCTTATCCTATCCTATCCTTTTCCACCCTTTCCTTTCCTATCCTTTCTTTTCTTATCCTATCCTGTTGTATCCTATCCTTTTCTTATCCTTTCATTTCCTTTCCTGTCCTATCCTATTCTATATCCTATCCTTTCCTATCTTATCCTATCCTTTATTTTCTTATCTTTTCATTTCCTTTCCTATCCTACTCTACTACACTTCCTCTTTCTCTGTCATCTCCTTTTCTTCTTCTTTCTCCTTTGCCTCTCCAGCTCCTTCACCTCCTCCTCTTCCTCAGTCCCCTTCCTCTCTTAGGCTTGGGTGTGGAGGGAGGTACAAAATCTTTGCCCGCCCGCCCAAAATCCTTTCCCGCTGCTCTTCTCCCACCCAGGTTTCGTCATCTGCTGGTTTTTCCCTTGCAACTTCACCACGCCGTCCACCAGCGGTCCGTCTTACAGCTACTTGCCCAACTACGACGTCTGAATGTCCTTCGGCCTGACCTTCTCCGCTCGCTTCTCTTTGGGGGGGGGGGAACTGGGGCATGTCCCCCCCCTCCCCAATTCATCGGCTGCAGCAAAAGAAGCCCACCAGACAAGGTGACCCTAAGCTGGAACGGCTGGCTCAGAGGCTGGAAGGGGCTCGGCCGATTGGCTGGCCTTGGGATCTCGGCACCCTCTTTATCTCGTCTTTCGAACTCCTGGCTCGCGGGGCACCTCACCAAACAGGGCCCGTTGCTTTTAGCCAGCCCTGCAGGGAGGGTTGGTTTTTTTTTTTGAGGGGCCCGCGAAATAGACTCACAGGAGAGAGACCAGATCCCCCTGACGTCCAGGAGCGAGAAATCCCCGCGTTGAAGCCAGAATCGATTGTATCCCATCAATTCCTCTTTAACCCTGACCTTCTCTTACAAGAACCGTTGCCCCCCCCCCCCGGATGGGAGACCAAGAGGTCGGGGAGGCCAAAAACGCCCGTCTCTTTCGGTTGGCCCCATCGCAGCCCCATAACAGCTGCTCCTCCACTTAACGACCACTGTTTGGGGACCAGGCTTTCCGTCGCTAAGCGAGGCACTTGTTCCAGTGATCCGCAGCTGATTTGACGCACTATTTTTATTTTAAAGTTCATCGCTGCAATCATTAAGGAAATATTTCTCCTACCCCACCCCACCCCTTCTGTGGACTTCGCTCCTCGAGATCGCAAATTTATTTATTTATTCATTCATTGGGTTTATATCCCGCCCCTCTCCAAGGACTTCAGGGCAGCGCACAAGCTATCAATACAATATACAATATACACATCTAAAAATGCAATTAATTTAGCTAAAGTTTCTTTAAAAACCCTAATGCCATTTAAAAATCACTCAGTCCCATTCGAACAGCAAAACATACCTACATTCGTCGGCCGGGGGGAGAATCTAATGACCCCAAGCTTGGCGGCATAGGTGAGTTTTTAGACTCTTACGGAAGACTCTCCGGGGGGAGCTGATTCCAGAGGGCCGGGGCCCCCCACAGAGAAGGCTCTTCCCCTTGGATCCCACCAAGCGACATGACCTGTCCCTGGGATTCATGCAGCAGAAGGCGGTCTAGATCACGTGACTCCGGGACCTTGCAACTGTGCCGGTTTGCCCAGCGCCCAAATTTGATCCACGTGACCTGGGAGATTCCACGACCGGCGTTAAAAGTGTAAGGCCCTGGTCGTAAGTTTTTCCCTCCTCCCCGGTCCTCCCGTGGTAACTTCGGTCGCTAAACGAATCGGTTGTAAGTGAAGGGCCTCCTGTATTTAAACCGGGGAGCTTTTGATCTCTCTTCTCTTCTCGGGAGGTTCAATTCTATTTATCTCCCTCGTTCTCCGAAACTAGCCAGGCCAGTCCCAAACACAGAACACTCACAAACCTTTGTGAGTGGCGATTCCCTTTTTGCTTTGCAAGCCCCACTCCCACTCTGCCTCCTTTCAGGTCCTGGGTTCAGATCCTACCTATCTCACACCTGGTTAAAGGTGCTCGTTTTTTAAAACCTGCTCAGTTTGCCTCCCTGTAGGACGTCAGTGAGCCGTGAAACATTGGCCCTCCCCTATTTTTTTCAGTGCTGGGGGGGGCAGGACATGCCCCTTCGACTTCACCCCTCCTCACACCAAACAAGAAATGAGATTCATTTCTTTTTTGTTAACCCAGAATTGTCTCTCCTGCCTCCTCCAAACTTTATTTATGTATTTATTTATTTATTAACTTTATTTATTAACTTTATTTATTGAGGCTGCCCCGTGGGCAGGTTTTTGGGTTTTTTTAAAAAGACGAACAGGTAGCAGTCCGTCAGCAGATGAGTTTGAAGTCAAGCGTGCCGGGAATAAACGTCACAGTCCCTGTTCAAACCAGGTGACGGCTGGATCTTCCTTCCCTGGTTTTGGATCCCTGGGGCTGACCGAAGCAGGGGTCTGTTTTATAGCCAGATCAGTATTTCTCAACTTGGGCCACTTTTAAGAGGGGTGGACTTCAACTCCCAGAATCCCTCAGTCAGAACGTTTTAAGAAGGATGGACTTTTATTCCTAGAATTCCCCAGCCAGCTTGCTTTAAGACTGATGGACTTCGACTCCCAGAATCCCTCAGTCAGAATGATTTAAGATCAGTGGACTTCATTTCCCAGGATTCCCCAGCCATTAAGCTTTAAAATGTCTGGACATCAATTCCCAGAATTCTCCAGCCATTAAGCTTTAAGATTGATGGACTTCAACTCCCAGAATCCCTCAGCCAGAATGTTTTAAGATGGATGGACTTTAATTCCCAGAATTCCCCAGCCATTAAGCTTTAAGATTGGTGGACTTCAACTCCCAGAATCCCTCAGTCAGGATGCTTTAAGATGAAGGGACTTCAACTCCCAGAATCCCTCAGTCATCATGCTTTAAGATCGGTGGACTTCAACTCCCAGAATCCCTCAGCCATTAAGCTTTAAGATGGAGGGACTTCAACTCCCAGAATCCCTCAGTCAGAATGTTTTAAGATGGATGGACTTTTATTCCTAGAACTCCCCAGCCAGCTTGCTTTAAGATTGATGGACTTCAACTCCCAGAATCCCTCAGTCAGGATGCTTTAAAATGGATGGACTTCAACTCCCAGAATCCCTCAGCCAGCAACCCTGAATCTAGATGCTTGCAGATGCATCAGAAAGATGGAGCCCAGACGGCCTTCCCTGCCTTTTTAAAATCCCCAGATGGGATTTCTTCAGAATAGCAAAACTGAGCTTTGAAAACATCAAACCACGAGACGGACGGCAAAATACATTGAATTATAAAAGACTATAATAAATTGTCCAGCAAGCCCCATCCTGAACCACCATCCGCATGTGAACCTTTGCAAAACTGGCAATTCTGACCCCACCCCCCAAAAAAATCATTGCACCAACCCACAAAAGCGCGGATTTCAAATGTGCATAAACGACACCTGCTATTTACTCCTCCGCGTAAACATCCGACATCAAGATAAATTCGGGGTAAAACCCTCGCCCTTTCCTTGAGAAAACCCTAGTTGCATATTTTTATTTTTTAATTTTTAAAAAGGGCTGGGAGAGCTTAGATGGAAAAGATTTTGGAGAAAAGGGAATTTTATTTTATTTTTTTAAAGCAGGTGTATCCGATTTCTACGTTGAGAGAGCGCGCCCGAACTCGCAGAAACATCTGTCGAGGAGGCAGCAGCTGCATGGATATGGATCATGCTAGGCTGATTTAAGCGTGTTGCACAAACAGGCCCTGTGTCGTTAGTTCGTGGTTTGGCATCTTGCGGAACCCAGAAAAATGAATTCATTCAGCTATCAGTGGATCTCAAACGAACTCAGATGCTACCCAGGAAAATTCAGCATGCAGCTAGTCCTCAACTTTTAACGGCCATCATCAGGCCCCAGATTCCAGTTTCTCCAAGCGAGACATTCATTAATTCGGGGCACAAAAAAGTGTGGGGGGTTTTTTACCCCTTACCCCTCTCAAATCAACTGGACTTCCTTGGGTTTTTTCTTTCTCCTTTGAAAACCTTTCGCTTACCCTCCCGAGAAGCTTCTTCGCTTCGTATCTTGGACGAGATAGCGAGATGTTTTTAAAGGAAACAAAAAATCCAGTTACATTTTTTGGCGGGGTAAGAAAACGAACCAAAACGCCTTTGGGACAACTTCGGACGACAGAGAATCTCCAGTTAAAAATTTGGGAATGTTTTGGGGGACGCGTTTCTCAGGGTTCGGCGTTTGATGGGCGGGAGCGAACAATACATACCTACAACAAACATTTATCTTCTGTCTCCGTGTCTCTTATCTCTGCGTGGGAAGAGAAATTCAGGAAAAGCTAGAATCCCGGGCGCCGTTTTTTTGCATAAATAACACCTGGCGTAAACTATCGGGGCGGGAAACGGGAACACGTTTGATTTCTGCGATGAGATAACGCGGGAATGCATCGTCGGATCCTTCCCAGGTCTCGCACCCTAGTCTTAAAAAGATCCACCTGACTTGGGGATCCTGTCTGCGGGCCATCCAAGCAGGAAACGAGACCCAAAAATATGATTTCCCGGTACCCCATCAGGGGGGCATTGTGGGAAAAGCCAAAATGGCCATCCATCTGGCTTTGGAGTGAGGAAAGATCTGAATAATCCATAAAAGCAGGCAGTAGATCCCACCCCCACCCTTGCTCCGGGCCAGCTGTTGATCCCATCAATGTCTCTTTTTTTTTTCCCCCAAGCATCCTTCCTGGCCAGCAGCTGTTTTTGTCACCAATCTCGGTTCCTTGAATGTCCCAAAACGAAATTCCAGTCTGGGCTGGACGAGGGGTCAAAGCTTCCCATCTTTTTTAAGTAGGATTACGTGTCGCCTCTCTTGCGGGCCCTGTTTGCGTTTCTTATGTTGGTGTTTGCTCAACACAGCTTTAAGAAGGGCGTACTTCAATCTCCAGAATTCCCCCTCCCAGCCCCCCAGAGGGGTGGTCTTCGACTCCCAGAATTCCCCAACCAGCCTTCTTTGAAATGGGTGGGCTTCAAATTTCCCAGCCAGCATGGTTTAAGGTAGGCGGACTACAACTCCCAGATTCCTCAGACCGCTTGAAGGCGTGTGGACTTCAAATCCCAGAATTCCCCAGCCAGAATGCTTTAAGATGGGAGGACTTCAATTCCCCAGGCAGCATGTTGTGACTACAACTCCCAGATTCCCCAGCAAGGCTGCTTTAAGGGGTATGGACTTCAACTCCCAGAATTCCTCAACCTTCTTTTAGGGGGGGTGAGTTTCAAATCCCAGAATTCCCCAGCCGGCCTTTAAGATGGGTGGACCTCAACACCCCCCCCCCAGCCAGCATGTTGTAAGGTGGGTGGACTACAACTCCCAGATTCCTGAGACAGACCGACTTAAGGTATAAGGACTTTACAACTCCCAGAATTCCCCAACCAGACTTCTATAAGTTAGTCAATTCCCAGATTCCTCCGCGTGACCATTTTGGGTGGACTTCAACTCCCAGAATTTCCCAGTCAAGTCTAGTTTAAGATGGGTGGACTTCAACTCTCAGAATTTAGAACTAAGGAGAAATTTCCTGACAGAACAATTAACCAGTGGAACAGCTTGCCACCAGAGCTTGCTCCAACACTGGAAGTTTTTAAGCATATGTTGGATAACCATCAGTCTGAAGTAGTGTAGGGTTTCCTGCCTAAGCAGGGGGTTGGACTAGAAGACCTCCAAGGTCCCTACCAACTCTGTTGTTGTTATCCCCCAGGTTGGATTTTTCACCTGCATCAACCTAGGTTTCATCCCCAATAAAGAACCATGCAAGAACAAAGCAACTTTTATAAACAGCCTTAAATAAATAAAACCAGCTTTTTTATTGCTTTTCAGAAAACAAAACCATTAATAAACCATAATTAATAATATTAACATAATACTTATTAACCCAACAGGAGACCCAGGCTTCCTGGCCCCTCGGGGGACTCGCCTCGGGTTTCGGGTAACCTGAGCCACTGCTGCTGCCCGTTAAAATATAATTTAATTAAATTAACTTTGGTCGGCGATCCCTCGGGCCGCAGGAGAACCTGGGGTGGCGTTGAAGGACTTTCCCCCTCTGGCTCTACAGAGGGTTTAAATAGATCCCCCCCTCCAGGGGGGAAATTTTGGGGAGATTCCCTGGCCGTCCCACCCGTGAGAAAATCAAGCCAGGCTGAAGAGCGGTTAGCGAAAGAGAAGAACTTGGAAAGGCGTTGCGAGGAATATAGGAAGAAGTTCAAGGCTGATATTTCGGCTGGGCAATCAGCTGGAGAAAGAGGTGAGAAATAGGTGGACAACCTCGGACAGGGTTAGCTGACAGGTGGACTTCAACTCCCAGCTTTGGAAACATAGAAGATTGACAGCAGAAAAAGACCTCCTGGTCCACCTAGTCTGCCCTTATATTATTTCCTGGTTTACTCCATTCTAGGCCATCTTCTCCAGATGTTCCATAGCTCTGCTCCCTACCATTATTTAGTGGTCTTTCAAAGGACCAACGGTGCAAACAAAGGATCTCATTGTAGCTTCCAGAGCCGTGTTCCTCAACCTTGACCGTCTCGGGGTGGGGGAGGATGGACTTCCAACTCCCCCAAAATTTCCAAGAAGGACTTCAACAAAGTAGACATCCAGGGTGGAGTTCCACCAAGTTGATCTCCAGGGTTGGCTTCCAAGTCAACCAGGCCCAGCTAGTTAGGAGACCCAGTGGGGAACACTGGTTGGCCATTCAATCCCAGATGACTTCAAACCTTGAAGCCCAATGACTTGAGTTCAAGGGACCAAGGTTGAGATACCAGATCGGGAAGCAGGGTTGGATTGAAGGACCTTCATGAGTGGTGTGGTTGAAAACCCTCAAAGGGATGGGATGAGGTAGGTGGTCCTACCCTAGGACTGCAATTTCTCTAAGGCAGAGGTAGACAAAGTTGGCTCTTCTATGACGTGTGGACTTCAACTCCCAGAATCCCTGAGCTAGCATGATTGGCTCAGGAACTCTGGGAGTGGAAGTCCACAACTCACAGAAGAGCCAACTTTGCCTACCCCTGCTCTGGTGCCAAGGAGAGGTTTAGGTGCAGGCTGGATCTTGGAAGAGATGGACGCCCATCAAGAAAAGACAAGGACATTCTCAGAAGCAGAAGAAGACATCAGCAGAGCAGGAAGGAGGTCTCCAAGAATGAGGTAGACACAATAGATGGGCATGTCTTTCCTGGCTGCCCCAAGAAATGGGTGGGCGGTACAATAGAGATAGTCCTCGACTTACGACCGCTTGTTCAACGACGGTCCTAATATCGCTGAAGAAAAAAAGTGATTTATAATCAGTCCTCACGCTTAATCAGTGCAGCGTTCCCACAGCCAAAATTTGGGCTCTTGGAAACTGGCGAATGTCGCGCGATTGCCCTTTTTCAACTGTCCCACAGGTGAATTCTATACGGGATTTGCTTAATGACCAGATTCACTTAAGGACTGCAGTGGATCTGCTTTAACTGCCATGGCTGAAAAGACCATAAAAATCGGAGGTAAAATGCTTAGCCGTGAAGATTGCGGTCGTAAATCGAGGACCAAGTACCGAGCGAAGGAAGCTTGAGGCTGCCTGTTTGATTTCTCCAAAGGGTGCGCGGCCGATCGCCTCGTCCCCCTTCCCCAAATCCCCTCGTGCTTCCCCAAAAGGACAAAATAAATAGATGAAATAATAAATATACTACAGGAACGGACGGACACAAACCGTCCGAAAAGTCCAGCGGCGGTACAGAATTGAGCCGCAACAAAGCTCGGAATCCGAATTTTTGAGCTCGGTCCCCATATTCCTTCGGTTTCTCCATCTTTCTCTTCCACCGAGTCCCAAAGAGGCCTTTGTTTTCTCTCCTCCGTCCATTCCTTCGACGTTCTCTCCCGC
The DNA here is from genome assembly GCF_031021105.1 of Erythrolamprus reginae. Classification (NCBI taxonomy): domain Eukaryota; kingdom Metazoa; phylum Chordata; class Lepidosauria; order Squamata; family Dipsadidae; genus Erythrolamprus; species Erythrolamprus reginae. The sequence continues at coordinate 13,613,171 of NC_091962.1, read as the reverse complement.
CCAAATCTCCCCGGGGGGAATGAATTCAACCTAACCAACCGGCGCTAATTTTAGCCGCGTCGTGGCCACTGCTGACTGTTTCGTTGCCTTCCCTCCCTTCTCTCTGGTCCCAGACCCGCCTCCTGCTTCACTTAACGTCCAAGCCGAGGAACAGGAAAGGCCCGCCCCAGTACCAGCCTTCGCCGAACAGTTTGAGTCTTTGGGCCCCGGTTCTCTTGCTACGTGGGTCCTCTTTGCAAAGACAGTGGGGAGAAGAGGGGAAGAGTTTGAAGACCCCTGCCCCTATCCTCATATCAAGAGGTCCTTATTTGCGTCCCCGCCGACTCTGTAGCACCTCCAAAATCCGGGCTTTCTGCTTGAGCCACTGGTTGGAGAGCCGCTTCGAAGGCTTGGGGACGAAGAAGGTGTACTTGAGGCGAGGGGTCTTCTGATCAGACACCACCAACGCTTGTACGGTGAGCGGCTCTTTCAACGGTCCTGAGCCGGTGATCATCTCCATGGGTTTGGTGGCCCCGGTGTAGCGCAGAGTGACGCCGCCTCGAAGGTGGACGTCCTGTTCGGATGGGGTCAGGACGTAGTTGCCGTTCAGGGCGTAGGAACCGTCCTGCCGGCAGAGGGCCAGGTAGATGCCGTCGCTGGACGTGGGCGAGCTGCTGATCTGACGGATCAGTATGCTGGTGGCTCCGGCGGGGATGGTGACCACGTCGTTGTAGCCGTACCTGCGGGTTGGGGAAATAAGAGGCAGGAAGGTGAAGGGCGGATCTTGAATGGGATGAAGTGTCAGTAAGATGTTTATTGCTTTATAAGAGATGGTGGTCATATCCAAGGTGACACTAGAAGTCCCAGTCTCCTGGTGATTAGCTCAGAATCACCCAGCTATTTATTTATTGGATTTGTATGCTGCCTCTATCAGTAGACTCAGGGCTAGCTTTAAGATCTAATGTGAGACTAGAACTCCCAGTCTCCTAATAATTAGCCCAGCTTGCTTTAAGGTCTAAGGTGACACTAGAACTCCTAGTCTCCTGGTGATTGGCCCAAAGTTACCCAATTGGCTTTCCTACCTACGGTGGGACTGGAACTTACCAACTCCTGGTGATTGGCTCAGAGTCACCCAGCTGGCTTTTAACATCTAAGGTGAGACTAGAACTCCCCGTCTCCTGGTGATTGGCCCAGTCACCCAGCTGGCTTTAAGATCTAATAGGTGACACTAGAACTCCTCGTCTCCTGGTGATTGGCCCAAAGACACCCAGCTGGCTTTTATGCATAAGGTGGGACTAGAACTCCCAGTCTCCTGGTGATTGGCCCAAAGACACCCAGCTGGCTTTTATGCATAAGGTGGGACTAGAACTCCCAGTCTCCTGGTGATTGTCCCAGAGTCACCCAGCTGGCTTTAAGATCTAAGGTGACACTAGAACTCCCAATCTCCTGGTGATTGGCCCAGAATCACCCAGCTTGCTTTCATGCCTAAGTTTTCTAAGCCAGCACTTTCACCGTGCCATTCAATTGGCACTCCTGGCTCTAAACTAAACTTCGCGATCCACCCGGTGCGGCAGAAATGTTGAAATAGATCAATAAGTCAAAGCATCTGTTTTTATTTTGCCACGTTTGTAGCCCCCCCCGCCCCCCCCCCCCCAGTCCTAGAGGACTTTCCGCCGGGTGTCACAGAACAAAAAGCCGACAACAAAGACCACGTTAAAATCGGGTTGAAAAAGAGTCAACAATTTTGAACAGCGCTCTTTCGGGTATCAAACTCTTCCTCCCAACTCTCAGCCCTTCAACGGTCCCAAGTATTCTAGTGTCCCGAAGCGAGTTATGCTCGTACAAGCTCCTTGTACACGTGGCATCCAGTTTTATAGAAATAAAACGTATACAGGAGGAGCGGTTAGCTTGGCAGCCCGGCAGGCTATCGTGCCGGACCAAAAAAAACCCCTCCACTGGAAAGGAGAAGGTGACTCATAATTTACAATTTGTAAGGTTATTATTTTATTTAGAGGGGGGCGAGTAGAAACCGAAGAGGCTTTGAAATCACAGGGGATCCGAGCGTGTTGCATCTGGAAAAACCAGATGTTGGCTTGACCGGCTCGCAAAGCTCCAACGTTGGCTTTAAAGTTTGATTAAGCCTCTCGGGGAAGCCACGCTTGGACGAATGGTTTGGGTCAAGAGAGTGGGGAAACGTGGCCACCTTTTGGATTTGAGGGGCTGCCCCAAAGAGGAGGGGGGGGTCAAATTATTTCCCAAAGCGCCCGAGGGCAGGACTAGGGAAACCAATCACGGAGAGAAGCCACTGGGAACGCAGGAGAAATTTCCTAACGGGGAGAACCGTTACCCAGCGGAACAGCTTGCCTCCAGAAGTTGTGGGTGCCTACATCATTGGAGGCTTTTTAAAGAAGAGAGTTAGACAGCCACTCGGTAGAAATAATATAGGATCTCCTCCTGCTTGAGCAGGGGGCTGGACTAGAAGACCTCTAAGGTCCCTATCTGAATCGATTCTGATTCTGAACGGGGTTTCAGCACGCTCTGTTGCTGAAAAAAATGGTAAGGGTGGAATGGTGCAAACCTTGGAAGGAAATGAAGGAAGGAAGGAGGAAGCGAGGGAGGGAAGGAAGGGGAGGGAGGGAGGAGGGAAGGAAGGAAGAGGAGAAAAGGAAGGAAGGGAAAGGAGGAAAGGAAGGGAAAGGAGGAAAGGAAGGAGAGGGAGGAGGGAGAAAGGAAGGAAGGAAAAGGAGAAAAGGAAAGGAAGGAGGGAGAAAGGAGGAAAGGAAAGGAAAGAGGAAAGGAAGGAGGGAGAAAGGAAGGAAGGAAAAAATAGCAGAATAACACAGTTGGAAGGGAGCTTAGAGGGCTTCTAGTCCAACGCCCTGCTCAAGCATAAAACCCTGCACCAATGTTTTGTGAACCTTTTTGGCACTGAATGCCGAAAACGTTTCATGGGAATTTGTGCATGCGTGTCGGGCTCTACCACACATGCGCGCCCGACCACCAACTGACCAGCACTTTTATGCCCACTGGTTTATACCACTTGCACGTGCACAAAGGAATCATGGTCCAGAAAAGCAGATCGTCCGGGTTCTGGTGTTGCATGCACATTCAAAAATGTGCGGGCCTGTGCACATATACATGGCGGGTTTTGGCACTGTGAAGGACAGTTGACCAGCGCGCGCCGGAAGACAGGCAAGGCTACGCATGCTGGGTGATATGACTTCATGTGCCACTTTGAGCATGCGTGCCATAAGTTCGCCATCACGGCCCTACACCATTTCAGACCGACGGTTCTACGATCATGTTCCCGACATCTTAAAAACCAGAAGGCCACTTACTGAGGCTTGGTGAAAGAGCGGTAGACTTTGTTGCATTGCGAGTTGTCTCCGCCGCACACCATGCATTTGTCGAACTTCTTCTTCGACCCGATGACGCGGTCACAGCCGGCATGGACGCAGCGTCCCTGGACACAGACCGAGGTAGAGTCTGGCAAGCAGGGTGTCCCATCGGCCACCTGAAACAAAGGAGCCACCCCGATTTAGTTCCCTCAATCTGCGGCGTTCCAGAGGCTGGTGGCCACAGGAGGAGAAATTGGCGACCGTCGGAGCACCTCTGGAGGAAGACATCCCCAAGCGTTCGCTTACGGCGAAGACCGAAGTCCCAGTTTCCTGGCTTAAAACTTACCCTCGGCTCCAGCACGTAATAGTAGCCCAGTGCATGGGATTGGCAAGTCAGCTTGCATTGATCTCGCTTGGCCACGCCGCTGTAACGTGGCACCCAGTCCATGGGCGATGGATAATCTTTGAACATGTCCGTTCGGTGGTTGTACACGGCGCACTGCTGTTCGCGGAAGGTCAGCGCTGGAAGGAAAATTTTGAAAATTTTAGTTATTTATTTATTATTTGGACTTACATACTGCCCCTCTCCGAAGACTCCCTTGAATCAATTTTGGGAAGGTAAAAAGTTCCCCGTCGTACGCCCAGGACCACCGTTCTTGCCGCGGACTTTACCGGTGGCCCTCCACCTACAACTTCCATTGAGCCAAAAAGTTCTATGGCTAAGTGAGACAATTGTTAAAAATTTGGCTCGTTTTCACCTCTTCCCTTGGCCACAACTGTTGTGCAGTTAGCTACGGGGTTGTGAAGAGAATCGGAACATTGATTGACAGACGGTTGCGTGACTCCGACTCGCTGAAACTGTCGTAAATATGAGTCAGGTGCCAAGCATCTGAATTTTGATCGCGCCCCTACAAGCATGTTGCGACGGCCGTTAAGTGTGAAAGACGTACGTCACTTTTTTCGGTGTCGTAGAATCGAACACTCACTGAACGAACCATCGTAATTTGAGGGCTACCTTTATTTTATACTAGATCTCTTCCCCTCCAAATTCAACCACTATTGAGTCGAAATCCTATTCTTTTCACTCTAGCGAGCCAAGCGTGTTTCGTTCTGGAATCTCACTCTTGAAATTCCTCCCGGCTTGGAGCAAAACAACTGTTGCCAGACCATATTTTGGCTCCAGCCTCGCATTCATGGCTGGTCATAAATCGGAAAAAAGGGACCCACCCTTCCGCTGACCCTTTTGTGCTTCGGAATTGTTTTCCCTGGCTTGCATCCTCCCATTGTGAACATTATTTTTTTTTTAACAGACGCTGTTGCGCCCATCAAAAAACCCAACAACCTGAAGATGGATCAGATAGATAGATAGATAATGTGGAAGGTAGATAGGATGGATGGATAGGTGGGTAGGTAGGTAGGTAGGTAGATACATAGATACTAGGTAGATAGATAGAAGATAGATAGATAGATAGATAGATAGATAGATAGATAGATAGATAGATACATACATACATACATACATACATACATACATACATACATACATACATACATAGTATTGTTATGGGTTATAGATAGATATAGATAGATGATAGATAGCTATAGATCTAGATATATAGATAGATATAAAATATATTGATATATAGCGGTAGATAAATAGGTGGGTGGGTGAGTGGGTGGGTGGACAGACAGATAGATAATATTTTTATGGATTATAGATAGATATAGATAGATGATAGACAGCTATAGATCTAGATATATAGATAGATTAAAATATATTGATATATAGAGATGGGTGGATGGATGGATGGATGGATGGATAGATAGATAGATAATATTGTTATGGATTATAGATAGATGATAGTAAATAGCTATAGTAGATAGCTATAGATCTAGATATATAGATATAAAATAGATAGATAGACAGACAGACAGATGGAAAGAGATGATAGTGGTAGGTAGGTAGGTAGATAGGTAGGTAGATGATATAGATATAGATATAATACACAGAGAGAGAGAGAGGTAGATGATATAGATATATATCTCTGAGCTTACCATTTCCGTCTGGGCAGTCTTGTACGTTGCAAGAACGGAATTGAGTCCGCTTCCCCTCGCAGTATTTGCCGCCGTTACGGGGAATGGGTTTGTTGCATTCGCGGGTCGAGTACTGAACCCCACTGCCACAAGTGCGGGAACAGTCGCCCCACGGCCCCCAGGGGCCCCAACCTCCATTGGTGGGAATCTGGAAATGTTAGAAAGGATCGAGAGTGAAGAGGACGATGCAAAATGTAGAAGAATATATATATAGAATAGAATAAAGAATAGAATATAGAATAGAATAGAATATAGTAGAATAGAATAGTATATAAAATAGAATATAGAGTAGAGTAGAATAGTATATAGAATAGAATATAGAGTAGAATAGAATAGAATAGAATTATAGCAGAGCAGAGGAAAAGAATAGACAATACAAAAATAGAGAAGAATGCAGGATAGAATAAAATGGAATGGAATACTTTTATTTGGCCCAATGGCCGGCCGTAAACTCAAGACAACAACCTGTACGGTTTTTCGATAGTTACAACGCAAACTTACGTGGTAGGCCTTCAACTGCGTGTGGCTGATGCATTCGCCGCTCATGCAGCTCTTCCCTTCCCCGCAAGGTGTCCCGTCCGCCCAGGGGAAATATTTGGTCTGGCACATGAACTGCCCGTTGATCTGGCCGGTGCACCAGAGGGAGGAGCAAGGCGGGTGCATGTTGGGACAGTGGCGGGATTCGGTGCCGAAGCTCAGCTGGCATTGTTGGTCCACGTTGTAGTTGTTGCCGGGGAAGACGGCGGGCAGCTTCAAGGGTTCGTGCGGCTTGTCTAACAGGCAAGAACCTGAACGAAAAAGACAAATGAGGTATTTTAGAGTTTTTGGCGTATCAAAATTTCACTTTTTTCCATTTTTTCTAATGTCAAATTATTTAGAAATACTGCTAGTTCTCGATCAAAATTCAGACGCCAGGCAACTCATATTTATGATGGCCAGAGCGTTCCCAGAGTCGAGCGATCCCCTTTTGTGACCTTCTGAATGACTTATGACCGTTTTTTTTCCCCACACTTGCGATTTAACCGTCGCAGTCTCCCGGAGATCATGTGATCCCTTTTACGACCTTGTGAGGAGCAAAGTCAGCAGGGAAGCCAGATTCACTTAAACGACCGGGCAACAAATGTTAACCACGGTGGCAATTCCCTTAACAACCGTGGCCAGAAAAAAATCATCAAACAAGATAGAATTCCCCTCAGCCGATTTTTTCGCTGAGGGAATTTTGGGCTCTTTGTGTTTGTAAGTTGAGGAATACCTGTATTTTATTTTATTGATTACAAAAAATCTATTATAAAGGACGAGGCAAATTGAGGAGAACTGTAGGCCGAGAATGAAGCGGTACAGACAAGACCAAATCATACCATGGCCGTTATCTAAGAAATCACTTAAACGACCGGGTGACAAACGTAACCATGGCAGCGATTCCCTTAAACAACTTTGGCAAGAAAAAGTCATAAAACAAGAGAGAATTCCCCTCAGCCAATTTTTCGCGGAACCACATAAATTCCGGGCTCCCTTTGTGGTCATAATTACGGAATACCTGTATTTTATTTTATTTATTACAAAAAAAAATCTACTCTAAAGGATGAGGCAAAGTTGAGGAGAAAAGTAGGCCGGGAATGAACGCGATACAGATGAGAAGAGAGACCAAATCATACCGTGGCCGTTGTCTAAGAAATCGGTAATGAAACGGCCGCTACACGGGGACCACATCTCGTCAGGATTGACCGGAGACATGACGGAGGCCATCATGTGGCGGGTGTTGCTGTGACGGTTCAGTTCCTTGCAGTGTTTGTCGTCGTCGTGTAACATATTGAAGACGTGGCCTGCAGGTCAAGAAGGATTATTTTAATTTTGCTTCTTCTAGTGACCGGAGTTAAGCCCCTTAGTTTATTCAGATTAGGGGTGTCTGTCGATCTGACCCCACTTACCCAATTCGTGGGCCGCGGTAAAGGCTGACTGAAGCCCATCATCCTCGACTATGGAACAACTGCGGGCCGGATCACAGACGGTGCCCACATCTGCCATGCCCAAAGTACCACAGCTGGAGCGTCCGCAGAGATCCTGCCAGCAAGGAGAGAAACGTGCATTGTGAATGATTGCTTTCCCCTCGCTCCAACGCTGAGGCTTAAGTGCCTCACATTTGTCCCATCCGGGTACGAAAGAAACCTATTTTGGCCCTCAAAAGACTCAGTCCTCTTTGACCCAAACTCGGGTGCCTGGGAGATGTAGCTACTCACCTGTCTGGTGAAGAGAATGGCGGTGTCGAAATGCTCGGGGTCTTTGTCGCTGGCCTTGTTCAGCCCTTTCTGCCAGGAGCAAAAATTGCGGAGGGTCTCGGCCGCGTTTGAGGTGACCCTCAGCCCATCCTCGGCTTCTCCAATCACCACCAGCCGGGTCACCACCAAATTGACCGGGTTCCTGACGCTCGGATGGCGGAAGAACTTGGCGGCCGCCGCCATGATGGTGAGCAGGTATGGTTTGAGTCCCGCGCCGTGGAAGCGCATCATTTCTTCGTCGGCCACTACCAGGGTTTCCACGTAGCGTGGGATGGAAGCGAAGCGCTGTGGGGAGAGAAGAAGGCAAAACCTGGTTATAGGCAGCCTGGCCTAGTGGTTAAGGGTAAGGCCTAGAAGTCAGGAGATGGCGAGTTCTAGTTCCACCTTAGGCATGAAAACCAGCTGGTAACTTTGGACCAATCACTAGGTGACAGCGAGTTCCAGTTTTGCCTTAGCCGTGAAAGCCAGCTGGGCAATCTCCAGCCAATCCCTCTTTCTTTCATCCCAGCCCACCTCACAAGGTTGTTTTCATGGATATAGGAAGAGAAGGTGTATTGAACATGGGATGTTTTTTATATTATTATTATTTTATTTTATTTTCCCTGGGAAAGACCAGAGGAAGGAAAACAGGAAGGGCAGGGAAGACTTCTTTAAAAAAAACTTCTTTAAAAAAAAAATCTGACTTCTTTAAAAAAAAAATCTTAACTCCCAGAATTCCCCAGTGAGCATTATTTAAGACAGGTGGACCTCAAGTCCCTGAATGCTGGGTGGGGAATTCTGGGGGGGAAAGGAGGAGGAGGAGGAGGAATAAGGAGAAAGAAGGAGGGGGAGGACGGGAAGAAAAAGAAGAGGAGGAAAAGGAGGAGGAGGAGGAAGAAGAAGAGGAGGAGGAGGAAGAAGAAGAAGAAGAGATGGAGGAGGAGGAAGAGGAAGGAGGAAGAGGAAGAGGAGGACGTTTGGGTCCTTGAAGCTCCCTGAGCGTGATTGTTTTCCTGCAGACATCTTATTACCCAACTAGGTAACATGATCAGCGCTAGAAGGAAGGAGATTTTCTTTCCCTGTTCAGACCTTTTACAGAGCTATTTTAAGAAGAGGGACATTTTGGGGACGACCTGCCGGTTTCAAACCCGCAGAAGAAACATCCCCAACAAGCCGATTTAATTCACCTCCCGGCGCAAGCCGTCTCCTCCCGTTTTAGCTTTTCTCCAGCTCCCCTGAACATCCAAGCCAGCCTTCAAAGAGTTAACTCTCTCCGTTGCTTTCCAGGCAGCCAAATTTGGCTGCTGCGCACAATGACTTTTTCCCAACCTCCACCCCCATCCACCCCAGCCAAGAAAGGCTGCGGGCGGGGCAGTCTCTGGGCCTGGCACAGAGCCCCCGAATCCTTAAAACTTCGGTACAGAAGGAGAACAGGCACAGGAGATGCTAGGAGAGCTCAAGAGCATTGTGTGAGCCCAAGAACCACAGCTACATTTCTAGGGAGAGCTGACTTTACGTGGGTGTGAGCGCCACCCCATTCCTGGGGAAGGGTCGGGCGGCGGGGGGGATATTGATCTACCGAACAGGCCCCAAAGTCAAGAGCTCTCCCCCATATTTTGACCCACCAACCCTTCTCCCCACCCACCAGTTTCTGCATCCCTCCCCCCTTTACGGTGTCTTGAACCCCCACCCTAAATTTCCATTCTGGAGCAGAGTGGACCCAAACCTAGGAGGAGAAACAGATGTTTAAAAACCCAGTTGGTTGTCGTGAAAAACCTAATTCCACCCCATCTCCAGTTTTTCCTCTGGCTCAGTTGGGAGGAAATTCCTTCCTCGGGGGCGTGCAGGGGGGGGGAACATGCTTTAACAGCTGGGTGTAGTTGGGGCCAGGCACAACCCAGGGTGACATTCACACAACTGTTAAAACCCGAGGCCAGCTGTTCCTCCTCCCGGCTGCAAAATGAGATTTTTCGACGAGACAGGTACAGCTGCGTTTCCCTGTCCGACACTTGTGGGGTGGAGGGGTGAAAGATGGGGTTTCGGAGGGAGGGACTGAACACCGAAATGGAGTGAAAGCTTACAGCCAGTGGGGTTCAGGCTGAGAGCATCATGGCTGGATTAGACGGTCGGAGCCTGACGCCGCCTGGAAAACACTGTCCCGCCTTGCGTATCCTTATTTCTTTCATTTTGAGCGGTTGGGTTTGTTTATCGAATGCCTTTTCTACGATTTTGTAAACGATTTGAGGTGAAGGTACCTAATTCTCCTCTGCAGCAACAACGGCTCTGCAAGGTGGATTGGGCTGAGAGGGAGGGACTGGGTTAAAGCCACCTCGCTGGCTTTTATGACTATTACAGGATTAGAACTCACCGTCGCCTAGTGATTGGCCCTGAGTCACCCAGCCAGCTTTCCTGCTTAAAGCAGAACTTACCATCTCTGGTGATTGGCCCAGAGTTACCCAGCTGGCTTTCCTGCTTAAAGCAGAACTAGAACTCACTGTCTCCTAGTGATCGGCCCAAAGTCTCCCAGCTGGCTTTTGTACCAAAGGCAGGACTAGAACTCACTGTTTCCTGGTAATCAGCCCAAAGTCACCCAGTCAGCTTTCCTGCTTAAAGCAGAACTAGAACTCACTGTCTCCTAGTGATCGGCCCAAGGTATCCCAGCTGGCTTTTGTACCTAAGGCAGGACTAGAACTCACCGTCTCCTGGTAATCAGCCCAAAGTCACCCAGTCAGCTTTCCTGCTTAAAGCAGAACTAGAACTCACTATCTCCTGGTGATTTGCCCAAAGTCACCCAACCAGCTTTCATGGCTAAGGTGGAACTAGAACTCCCAGTCTTCTGATGATTGGCCCAGAGTCATCCAGCTGGCTGTTGTGTCTAAGGTGGGACTAGAACTCCCAGTCTCCCGGTTTCTAACATTACCCCTTAGATCAAGGTCTTTTATATTCATAATTCCCATAATAAATAAACCAGAGGTCCCTGTCTTCAGCTTCAGATGTCCACCTCGCTAGTAAACCCAGTTCCCAAACTCCTTGCCAATCACCCGTGACTGCAAATCTTGGTTTGGGGTGCCTTAGCCTGGTCTGTCCCACCCCTGTTTTGGAAACTCAGGTCAATGTTGAGAACCAGCCTTCTTCTCTCTTTGCTGCTTTCTAAAAATAAGAGCTTTTTCCGTCTGTTTTTCCTGGGGTGTTCTTAGTGGTCTCTGAGTCTGGTCTTTTGCAGACATCTCGTGACCCAGCTAGGTAACATTATAAGTGCCAACGCTCTTTGCTCTGTGTTATCTGGTTGGACGGTGGGAAGTTGGCATCAGACTTCCTTTCAGACTTATTGCAGGTTTAGTTCTGGTTAACTCTGGCTAGCATAGGTTTTTATCTCCTTAAGCTGCGATTGACAGCCTTTTGGGGCAGGAACCTTATTCCTGCTGGATCTGAGAGAGAATCTTGGCACTAGATATGGGCCACCAGGTCTGAAAATTATTCTGGTGCTCTGTTGAAGGAACAAACAGTAAACTGGGTCCATGAGACACCAAGAAACGTTCTACTCCCCAAATATGGAACTCTAGACTAAAGAAAGCTGTCTAAGAATGAATGTTCCCTCAGAAGATCCAACCGAGATCCCAACTCATCAGAGAAAACTCTCTAGGAATGAATATTCCCTCAGAAGATCCAACCAACCCACTAGAGAAAACTCTCTAGGAATGAATGTTCCCTCAGAAGATCCAATCCAGACCCCAACCCACTTGTGAAACTTTGAATATCCTCACCAACCACCCTTGATGAAGCTGGTGTACGTATCTACCTACCTTGGTTCTCCGGGGAGATGCGCCCATCTTCTCCCACAGCTTTCCTTCGTTGCTGGGCGCGCCTTCCGGCGCCTGCGCACCGACCCCACACATTGGCTCATCCCCTTTGTCCAACATCTTCTTCCTCACCACGTGGGCCTCGGTTCCTCCGGCCTGGTTTGTGGGTCCCCTTTTCAGAGGCTGGATGTGATATTCGGTGCCCCGATATTGCAGCACCCCAATCAAAGAGGTCCCATCAAAGTTGATTGCCACGATCGATTCCGCATCCGAATTGATTGTCCCGGTGAAGTAGTTGCCCCGTTCGGTTAGAGTGTCCACCACCGGCCTCAACTTGCCCAAATATTGGACGGTCAAGTCCTTTGAGAAAAAGCTAGGGTCTTTCTCTAAATTGAGGATCAATTCTTCTCCAAACATCTGCAGGCGAAATGACAGACGTCGGTCCGAATCCATGTTATAATCGAGGGAATTTTCATTCTCAAGCGTGCCGGATGGGTCTTGGTTCCCCAAAACTGAAGTGACATTCAGTTTTTCAGGATAAACTATTTCCTCATCGTATCTGCTCGAAGGACCCCTTTGGGTTGCAGAGCAAGCCAGGTTAAAACAAATGATGATCAGCAGAAGAAACATGGGTAAAATTTTGGACAGTCAATTTAAGAAGAAAAGAAGGGCTAACCCCCCAAAATTTCTCTCCCTTGTCGGAGAAAACCAGGGATAATTTTTTTTATTAAAAAAATCCCCTACACCCAGCAACCAAAAAGGCAACCGATCATGTAAAGTTTCCCCAAGAGATAAATACAAAAATTTAAAAATGAACGGCAAGGATATTCCTTCTTCTCTTTGCTGGTTGCAACTTCTGAAGTGGATGAAAACTTAACAAAGTTGAAGTAGGGAGGGGAAAAAAATCAGATCAAATGAAAGGAAATTCTGCCCTGCTTTTTTCCTTTTAAGTTGCCGATAGAAATAATTGAAAAGAATAAATAAAGGTCTTTGACAGATATTATTTCACCTCTTATTTTTTTCCTCCTAGCTGTCAAAGTTTTTTTCCTCCCTTCCTGCAGCTGATTTGGTTTTTCTGCGGGATGCAAACGAAGTTTTGCTTCTGTTCTTCCTTCCAAATCTTAGAAAGCACCAGGAATATATATATATATATATATATATTTATATATTTATCCTTATCGTCACTGGCTTTCCTTCTCTTTTGAAACGAAGAGGGTAGAATAAAAGAATCGGTTTGGAAAAAAAAAAGCATCAACTCCGTCCCGTTTAGTTCGTTTTCTCTCCTCTTCTAATCCTCGGAACGTTCTGAATTTTTAAGTGTGGATGTATACATGCCCATATATATATATGAGTGTGTATGTGTGTATATATTGAATTACCCTGCAATTAGCCACACCTCCTCTGCCTTTCCATTGGCCGGCTCAGTCTCCAAAAAAAGAGAATGATGGCCAAAGACGTAATGCTATGAATAAGAAATGAAAACGGGGTTTTCCCCCCACCCTGCTTTTTAAAAAACTTTCTTTTCCTGTTTTTTTTTTAAAAACAAAGGCAAAGATGCTATTGAGAAACGGATGGGCTGTGAGACTATTTAAGGATGGGGATTGCAAATGAGCTGTCAGAAATGTGACACACACACGGAGGGAGGGGGGCGTTGATGTGTGTGTATATGAGTGTGCAAATGGGGATTTTTCCTTCTTTTAAAATTCTGCGTTTCCAGTTGTTGTGATCTGAGTATTGTATTGGCAGTTCTGTGTTAGCAAAACCTTCAGAAGAAAAGGATTTAGGGGTCGTGATTTCTGACAGTCTCAAAATGGGTGAACAGTGCAGTCAGGCGGTAGGGAAAGCAAGTAGGATGCTTGGCTGCATAGCTAGAGGTATCACAAGCAGGAAGAGGGAGATTATGATCCCGCTATATAGAATGCTGGTGAGACCCCATTTGGAATAATACTGTGTTCAGTTCTGGAGACCTCACCTACAAAAAGATATTGACAAAATTGAACGGGTCCAAAGACGGTCTACCAGAATGGTGGAAGGTCTTAAGCATAAAACGTATCAGGAAAGACTTCATGAACTCAATCTGTATAGTCTGGAGGACAGAAGGAAAAGGGGGGACATGATTGAAACATTTAAATATATTAAAGGGCTAAATAAGGTCCAGGAGGGAAGTGTTTTTAATAGGAAAGTGAACACAAGAACAAGGAGACACAATCTGAAGTTAGTTGGGGGAAAGATCAAAAGCAACATGAGAAAATATTATTTTACTGAAAGAGTAGTAGATCCTTGGAACAAACTTCCAGCAGACGTGGTAGATAAATCCACAGTAACTGAATTGAAACATGCCTGGGATAAACATATGTCCATCCTAAGATAAAATACAGAAAATAGTATAAGGGCAGACTAGATGGACCATGAGGTCTTTTTCTGCCGTCAGACTTCTATGTTTCTATAGGGCGAGAAATCTTGGAGTCGGGGTCAGCTTCCCTGCCTCTATCCATCAACATTTTAGAAGCTGTTTCTTTCCTGTCCAAATATATTTAGAATATATTGGGGGTTTTAGAATTTAAATTGAGTGCGATTTATATATGTTTTTAGTGTTGCAGTTTTGTAGAGGGTTTAAATATTAGATTTCTTAACATGTTTTGTATTTTATTTTATTTTTTATTCATATGTTTTGTCAAGTACGTATTGGTGGTGTACAAAGATATAATATTTATTTACGTGACATTAGGACAGGGGACGGAAGGCACGCTGGTGCACTTATGCACGCTCCTTACTGACCTCTTAATAATAATAATAATAATTAATAATAATAATTTATTAGATTTGTATGCCGCCCTTCTCCGAAGACTCTTAGGAATCAGGAGAGGTCAACAATGGATAGTCTAAGGGTCAAGTTTTGGGTGTTAGGTGATGATACTACAGAGTCTGGTAGTGAGTTCCATGGATCAACTATTCGGTTACTAAAAGTCGTATTTCCTGCAGTCGAGTTTAGAGCGGTTTACTTTAACTTTGTATCGGTTGTGTGCTCGTGTGTTGTTGTGGTTGAAGCTGAAGTAGTCGTTGACAGGAAGGACGTTTTAGCAGATGATTTTATGGGCTATGCTTAGGTCGTGTTGAAGATGACGTAGTTCTAAGCTTTTTAAACCTAAGATTGTAAGTCTAGTTGTGTAAGGCATTCTATTGTGTAGGGTATTCTGTTGTCACAATTTACTTGTTGTGAGCCGCCCTGAATCTCAGGAGAAGGGCGGTATAGAAATCTAAGGAGGGAGGGAGGGAGGGAGGGAGGATGGAAGGAAGGAAGGAAGGAAGGAAGGAAATCTTTGGGAGTGGATCCGGTCCAGGGGAGAATGCAAAACTTCCACCTTTCTTAAGTTGTTAGTCCACAAGGGTTCGCCCAGGAAAGTTTTCACACCTTTGCAGTTTTCGTAGGAGCGAAGCACCATAAATCACTCAGACACCCACACACGTAGCTCCCTACTTCCTTGTCTAAGTCTTGACAATAAGATGACAGTAGATTAAATAAGTTGTTTTTAATTTAAAGATCACTAGCTGGAAATTTGCACCTCGTAAAGCAAAATCTCCTTGAACGTTATGATTTATGTAGGCTTAGGCATGAAAGCCCACTAGCTGATGAGGCTGTGAGTTGTAATCCCTCCTTAGGCACAAAAGCTGGCTGGGTGACTCCAGCCCAGTCCTCAGCTTAATCCACCTCACAGGGTTGTCATTATGGAGAAAATAGGAAGAGGAAGGAGAATTGTGTTGGCTCACCGCCTTGAGTTATTTATCAACAATAGTAAAGGTGGTCTATAAATAAATAGTAATAATACAGCTGATCACTAGGGGCAGCACAGGGAAAGGTGGACAACGCTAGCTCTTCGCCGCCATCTAATGGTGACCCTGCTTTTGCAATTTATTTATCAAATTTATTTATCACATTTATTTGATCATCTGAATCTGGAAGCCCTACAGTTTTGCGGTGGCCAATAATTGCCACCATCTCACGAACGTTTCGAAGCTCTCGTCTGCAGGCAGAATTTGAGTTTCATTCGACCTCCCAGCTCTTAATTTTACCAGTCGTGGTTGGTTGCAGCTTCAATCATTCAAATCAATCATTTCAATCATTCAATCGTGATCTTCAATCATTTTTAGATCTTTTCTTTCCCCTTGGTTGGTGTCCTCTTCACCTCCCAAGGTCCACAGATGTTTTGTAAGGCCACCACAAAAGACCTTCTGAGGTGTGGTCTCAGGGTTTCTCTGAGCCTTGGTGGCACAGTGGCTAGAGTGTAGTACTGCAAGCTGCTGACTTTTGGCTGTAGTTCAGCGGTTCAAATCTCACCACCGGCTCAAGGTTGACTCAACTTTCCATCCTACTGAGGTGGGTCAAATGAGGACCCAGATTGTTGGGGGCAAGAGGCTGACTTTGTAAACTGCTTAGAGAGGGCTCTGAAAGCACTGTGAAGCAGTATATAAGTCTAAATGCTATTAATAATAATAATTTATTAGATTTGTATGCCGCCCCTCTCCGAAGACTTGCTATATTCTCTTCCTAACTTCTGTAATATTTGGGTTTTTTTCAATGGCACTATTTCGGAGCTGTTTTGGGAGGGTCCACCTGCTTTCGGTGGGGTGGAGATCGGGGGCACACCACTCCCCTTTTCTTTTCTTTTTCTTTTTTTTTTTTAAAAGAAAATATAATCTTTATTGAAGATAAATAAGGGAAGGGATACATAAAGCAAAAGGACTATACAAATAATGATGATAATAATAATAATAATAATAATAATTTATTAGATTTGTATGCTGCCTCTCTCCAAGGAACATTGGTACAAATGTATATGAATTTTGAGTAGACAGTTATAAGTCAAAGTTCCCATTCCCCTTTTCCAATACCACCTTTTCTCTCCCCCCAAAAAAGAAAGGTGAGCTCGGAGACCCCAAAACACATCAAAACATCTGGAAACAAGACCCCCCTCTTGGAGATACAACCACCGTTGCAAAACCAGGAGAACGTCTAGTCCCAGATGTTCCCGTTGCTTGCATTTTCATCGGAGTTCCCATGCTGTTTCCTGCCAAGGGAACATTGGTGAGGATCCCTTTCCAGGATTTGTATTTATTCTTTTCGTGCTTTCGTGGTTCTGGGTGACGTGGCCTGCCGGTGACGCGGGGGGTGACGTGCCTTACGGAACGGGGGCTCGTCATTGGGGAAGTCTTGCTGACCGAATCCCAGACGGTTCTGGTCAGATGGTGATCATGGGAGAAGGATGGGTCTCTTCATCCAGCAGCTCTGTCCTACCTTCCCTCCCCCACCCCCAAAAAACTGGGATTGGTCTGCTGGGAACACACTGTCCCATTTTCTCACAATCCCCCTGGCTGAGCTCTCCCAAGTCAACTGGGAAGGAAGCCAAGCCAACTCTGGATCCCAAGACAGCTGCATCCAGAGGTTAAGACCCTTGGATGGAGGAGGAGGAGAAGCCGGCTGAACTCCAGGGAAAAGTCTGTCTCGATCCTTGGCAGCTGTTTCTCTCTCTCTCTCTCTCTCTCTTTCTTTCTGTCTTTCCTTCCTTCCTACCTACCTTCTTTTCTTCCTTCCTCTTTCTTTCTTTCTTTCCTTCCTTCCCCTTCCTTCCCTCCCTCCCTCCCTTCTTTTCTTCCTTCCTCTTTCTTTCTTTCTCTCTCTCCCTCTCTCTTTTTCTCTCTTTCTTCCCTCCCTCCCTCCTTGTTTCTTTCTTTCTTTCTTTTTCTTTCTCTTTGTTCGTCCTTCCTTTTCTTTTTTATCTCTCTCTGTTTCTCTGTTTCTCTTTGTTCCCTGCTTTCTCTCTCTCTCTCTCTCGCTTTCCTCCCTCCCTCCTTTCCTTCCTTCCTTCCTCTTTCTCTCTCTCTTTCCTTCCTCCCTCCCTCTTTCTTTTTCTTCTCTCTCTTTGTTCTTTCCTTTGTTTCTTTTCCTTTTTCAGTCTCTCTCTGTTTCTCTTTTTCTCTCTTCTTTCTCTCTCTTCCTCTGTTTTTGTTCCTTTGTATCTTTCTCTCTCTCTTTCCCTTTTCCTTCTTTCCTTCCTTCTGCTCTCTTCTCTCTCTTCCTTCTCTCCTTCTTTCTTCCTCTTATCGCTCTTCACCTCCCTCCTTCTACCTCTACCCCTCCCTCCCTCTCTTCTTTTATTCATTTATCCCTCTCTCTCTCTCCTTCTCATCCCTTTCCTCTTCTTTCCTTCACACATTTCCTTTCGATCTTTCTGCTAACTCTGTATCCTATCTTTCCAGCCAAATTCAGCCTCCTTGTGACTAAAGGTGGTCAAAATTCAAAGATTGGCGACCGGCGTCTATTTACGATGCCTCCCCAGGTCACGTGATCCTCATTCGTGGCCTTTCCCGCCGGCTTCCAACAAGCAAAGTCAAGGGAGGGAGCTGGATTCGCTTCACGCGAACTCCGTCATCCACTTCACAAACCCAACGATTCACTTAACCACCGTGGGCCCCCCAAAAAATACATTGCGAAATCAGGCACTCCTCACTTAACGACGCCCCCCGCCAAATCTGTGGTCGCAAGTCGAGGAATACCTGTCATGGGGGGGGGAGCGACGGGCAAATTCTGGGTTTGGAAGAGATCTCCTTTTGGGATGGAAGATCCTTTCCAAACCACGTAGATTCCAAAGAGCTGAAACACAGCCGCCAGCCAGGCCTTCACGAGACTCTTGGTTTGCGGCCGTGAGGTTGAGCCGCCGTTTTCAGCCGTGAGTCACACAGACCTGCTCAACAATTGCCTACAAAGCTCCCGTCACAATAGACCCACGCTGTTCTTTCTCCTCCTTCGCCTGGCTTCTCTCTCTCTCTCTCTCTCCCCCTCTCCCCCTCTCGCCTTGGTGTCTTTCTCTCTGTCCTCCGCTGACCCCTGACTCACTCCCCCTTTTTGGCTCCAGCTTGGGTTCTGACTGGACTCTCAGCGTTGAGAGGGTCTTCTAAGGCTGTACTGGGGGGATGTGGGGGGGCTTTTCTCTTCCCTCCTCTGAGCAGCCCCTGTTGGAAAGGTTACATACACCACGTCAAGGATCTTGACATGTTTCTCCTCGATGTCCAGTATTCATCTCTTTTGGCCACGTTCGATGCTTGTCTTCTGATCCTGTTTGTCCTCCTTCTCTTCCAGCTCCTCTGTCACTTTTTATTCTTCCTCCTCTTCTTCCTTCCTGTTTGTTTTTCTCCTTCTCTTCCACCCTCCGCATCTTCACCTTCCCTTTCTCTTCTTCTTCCTCCTCTTCCTCCCTCTCCAGCTTTTTTAAATCCTCTCCCCCTCGTCCTTCATCGTCATTGTCTCCTTTTCTATCTCTTTCTCCTGCTTCTCTTTCAATTCCATCTTGTCCTCCTTCTCCTCCTCCATGTTCTTCTCCTCCTCCTCCTTTTCCTCGACCTTTTCCTTCTTCCCCTTCTCTATCTTGTCCTTCTCCATCTTCTCCTCCATGTCCTGCTTCTCGTCCATCTTCTCCTTCCTTCTTCATCTTCTCTTCCTCTCCATGTCCTCCTCCATCTTCTTCATCTTCTTCTCCTCCTCCTTCCTTCACCATCTTCCTCTCCATGTCCTCCTCCATGTCCTCCTTCTCATCCATCTTCTTCCTTCTTCTCTTCCTCTCCATGTCCTCCTCCATCTTCATCTTCTTCTCCTCCTACTCCTTCCTTCACAATCTTCCTCTCAATGTCCTCCTTCTCCCCCATCTTCTCTTCCTCATCATGTCCTCCTTCTCCTCCTTCTCCATTTTACTCTCCATCTCCACCTTCCTCTCCATCTCCTCCTCCACCTTCTTCTCCTCCTTCTCCTTCCTTCACCATCTTCCTCTCCATCTCCTCCTCCATGTCCTCCTTCTCCTACATCTTCTTGTCCATCTTCTCCTTCCTTCTTCCTCTTCTCTTCCTCTCAATGTCCCATTTCTCCATCTCCTCTTCCTTCTCCTCCTTCTCATCCCTCTCCTCCTCCTCCACCCTTTCCTTCCTTCTCCTGCCATCTTCTCCTCCTCCTTCTTCCTTCTCCATCTTCTCTTCCTCTCCATGTCCCTCCTCGCCATCTCCTCCCTCGCCTCCTTCCTCCTCCCTCCTTCTCCTTCACCTCCTCCTCCTCCTTCCTCTTCTCTGCTACTTCATTTCTCTTCCTGATCTTTCAACCTCCTGGCTAATTGTTTCCCAAGTGTTTCCTTTGGCTCCTATCTGTGCCACCCACCACATCTTCGCTCTCCCGCTCCCCCCCACCCCCTTTGCACTCCTTCAACTTAAAAAAAAAAAATTACTTCTCGCTCAGCTGGGCCCTACAGGAACGAAGAAGATCTTGTTGCAGTCTGGATCTCCTCGAAGCAAATGCACACACGGGCTGCCAATCTCATTACCCCAGTTTTTCTTTTCTTGGAAATTCGCAGCCTGCCTGCTTTGCCTTCTTCCTTCCAGATGAATTAGATCCATTTTTTCCCCCTTGCAATCAGGCGAATCTTTTCTTTCCCAATCCAACTCCCCACCACCACACTTTTTCATATAAGCGCTATCCGAAACCAAGCCAACGGGTGAGACCCAGGAAGGTGGATCTGATTTTTTTTTTTAATAGCTCCACAGATATGCAAAATTGGAATATTTAAGCCGGCTGTCAATATCGGCCTATTTTTTATTTATTTATTGGTTGGTTGGTTGGTTGGTTGGTTGGTTGGTTGGTTGGTTGATTCAATTTTATTTATTTATTCAATTTTTATGCTGCCCTTCTCCTTAGACTCAGGGCAGCTTACAACATGTTAGCAATAGCACTTCTTAACAGAGCCAGCCTATTGCCCCCACAATCCGGGTCCTCATTTTACCCACCTCGGAAGGATGGAAGGCTGAGTCAACCTTGAGCCGGTGGTGAGATTTGAACTGCTGACCTGCAGATCTAGCAGTCAGCTTCAGTGGCCTGCAGTACAGCACTCTACCTGCTGCGCCACCCCCGGCTCTGGTTGGTTGATTGATTGATTGATTGATTGATTGATTGGATTTGTATGCCGCCCCTCTCCCTTGACTCGGGGCGGCTAACAACAACAATAAAAAACAGCATGTAAATCCAATACTAAAAGAACTAAAAACCCTTATTGTAAAACTAATCATACATACAAGCAAACATACCATGCATAAATTGTAAAGGCCTAGGGGGAAAGAGTATCTCAGTTCCCCCATGCCTGATGGCAGAGGTGGGTTTTAAGGAGTTTACGAAAGGCAAGGAGGGTGGGGGCAATCCTAATCTCAGGGGGGAGCTGGTTCCAGAGGGCCGGGGCCGCCACAGAGAAGGCTCTTCCCCTGGGTCCCGCCAGACGACATTGTTTAGTCGACGGGACCCGAAGAAGGCCGACTCTGTGGGACCTAACCGGTCGCTAGGATTTGTGCGGCAGGAGGTGGTCCCTGAGATAATCTGGTCCGGTGCCATGAAGGGCTTTATAGGTCATGACCAACACTTTGAATTGTGACCGGAAACTGATCGGCAGCCAATGCAGACTGCGGAGTGTTGGAGTAATATGGGCATACTTAGAGAAGCCCATAATTGCTCTCGCAGCTGCATTCTGCACGATCTGAAGTTTCCGAACAC
The DNA here is from genome assembly GCF_031021105.1 of Erythrolamprus reginae. NCBI lineage: Eukaryota > Metazoa > Chordata > Lepidosauria > Squamata > Dipsadidae > Erythrolamprus > Erythrolamprus reginae. Next base: position 13,592,131 of record NC_091962.1, on the reverse strand, counting down.
TTTTCAAAGGTAGCCCCATGTAGAGGGGGCTGCCAATACTGGCTTATTTTCCAAAGCGCTAGGCATGACGACCTGATAGCAACGTCCAAATATTTGAGCAGCTGCCCCAAGGAAGATTTGAGGGTCCACCCGAAGGCAGGACCAGAAGCAACAGATGGAAAATAATCCAAGGAAGAGAAGCAACCTAGGAGAGATTAACAAAGAGTTGGAAGGGACCTTGGAGATCATCTAGCCCAACCCAAATAAAAGGAAGCCATATATAGTGAATGTAAATACATGTTAAATAGATATAGGATTGTACAGTTAAGAAAGTAAATAAGTAAGGGTTTGGGGGGAGGAATGGAGAATGTTTAAAAGAAGTAAGATGATATAAAGTTTTAAAAGGGGGATAATACCAATGGTGTTTGTGAGACAGGTCTTATAGAAAAGACTCTTATAGAGTCTTCAGAGAGGGGTGGCATACAAATCTAATGTAATAATAATAATAATAATAATAATAATAATAATAATAATAATGATGATGTAATTTTATTGGCCAAGTGTGATTGGACACACAAGGAATTTGTCTTGGTGCAGATGTTTGCAGCGTACATAAAAGAAAAAGAGACATTTGTCAAGAATCATGTGGTACAACACTTAATGATTGTCATAGGAGTCAAATAAGCAATGAAGAAACAATCAATATTAATAAAAATCTTAGGATACAAGCATCAAGTTACAGTCATACAGTCCTAAGTGGGAGGAAAAAGGTGATAGGAATGATGAGAAAAAACTAGTAGAAATAGAAGTGCAGATTTAGTAAAAAGTCTGACACTGTTGAGGGAAGAATAATAATAATAATAATAATAATAATAATAATAAACTGAATGCAAACTCTGGATATCTAGCAACTTTTCGCTTTTTCGTTGAGATATGCTAGGTGTTATTATATCTGTGATTTACAATTATGGATTGTGTGATATTTTTTTTAAATGCATATAAAATTTAATACCTTTTTTTTTTTTTTTTTTAAAGGAAAATAATCAAGGAGAGACGCAACCTAGGATAGATTAATGAGAGTTGGAAGGGAACTTGGAGGTCACCTAGTCCAACCCCACCCACCCAAGCAAGCAGACCCTACACCATTTCTGACAGATGGCAGTTCGGTCTCTTCTCGAAAGCCTCCAGGGATGAAGCTCCCACAACTTCTGTTCCACGGGTGGATTGTTCCCATTGTCAGAAAATGTCTCCTTATTTCTAGGTTGAGTCTTCTCCTTGTTGACTTTCCATCCATTGCTCCTTTTCTGGCCTTGGAAAATAGCTTGACCCCCTTCCCCCTCTCTGTGACAGCCCCTCAAAAATTGGAAGATGCTATCATGTCTCCCCTGGCCCTTCTCTTCCCTAGCTTAGCCAGGCCCAGTTATTTATTTATTTTATTTATTCATTTTATTTATTCATTTGTCCAATACATATGGAAGAGAATAGACATGAAGTAATATATATATAAAGATAATATGTAAAAATAGAGGAGAAGATATATGAAAGGAAGAAAATATATATGAGATATGAGATAAAGGAAATTGGACAGGGGACGGAAGGCACACTAGTGCACTTATGTACGCTCCTTACTGACCTCTTAGGAATCTGGAGAGGTCAATCGTGGATAGTCTAAGGGGGGTTAGGGGCTGACACTACTGAGTCCAGTAATGAGTTCCATGCTTCGACAACTCGATTGTTAAAGTCATATTTTTTACAGTCAAGTTTGGAGCAGTTCGTATTAAGTTTGAATCTGTTGCGTGCTCTTGTGTTGTTGCGGTTGAAGCTGAAGTAGTCATTGACCGGTAGGACGTTGCAGCGTATGATCTTGTGGGCAATACTTAAATTGTGTTTTAGGTGCCGTAGTTCTAGGCTTTCTAGACCCAGGATTGTTAGTCTATTTTCGTAGGGTCTTCTGTTTCGAGTGGAGGAGTGAAGGGCTCTTCTGGTGAAATATCTTTGGACGTTTTCAAGGGTGTTGATGTCCGAGATGTGGTGTGGGTTCCAGTTCCTGCAACCGTTCTATGTGTGTTTTAATTTCCAGTCCCTTAATCATCCTGGTTGCTCTTTCCTGCACTTTTCCCCTAGAACTAAGGAGAAATTCATCTAAAATCACCAAACTGGAGTTTTGCCCCCCACCCCCCCAGGCTGGTCTGTTTTAATGCACAGTTTTCTCGGCAGAGTTTCATCCTTTCGGCCCGAAATCTCTGAATCACCTTTTATTTTGTTTTATTGTTGTTAAAAACGGGGCAAGCGATGAGTGGGCAGAAGAGGCGGAAGTGAGGTTTAGTTCTAAACCGGGCGGCGGGGGCTTCCTTCCTTCCTTCCTTCTGCAGCTGTGTGAATAATCAAATTTCTACACCTCCCTCTCTCTGCTTCCTCTGCAAAACCCAGAGGGGAAAAAACCCGGTTGGAACGATTATTCCAGATTCCGAGTTCTATTCCCCCCCCCCCCGGCAGACTCAACTTCTGTTCCAATTATAGGCCAATAAATAGATATAACGGTGGGGGTGAGTCCCAAAGGTGAGAGGGTTTTAAGTTCAGGGCAGAACAGCAAGGGGCAAAGCGACAATATAGACCAGTGTTTTTCAACCAGTGTGCCGTGGCACACTAGTGTTCCGCGAGACATGGTCAGGTGTGCCGCGAAGCTCAGAGAGAGAAAGAAAACAAGAGAGAAAGAAAGAAAGAGAGAGAGAGAAAGAGAGAAAGAAAGAGCAAGAGAGAGAAAGCAAGCAAGAGAGAGAGAGAAAGAACGAGAGAACGAAAGCAAGAGAGAGAGCAAGAGAGAGAAAGAAAGAAAGAGAATGAGATAAAGAGAGGGAGGGTGGGAGAGAAAAGGACATAGAGGGAGGGAGAAAGAGAGCAAAAAAGAGGAAAGAAGGAAGAGAGAAAGAAAGAGGGGTGGAGAGAGAGAGAGAGAAAAAAGAGGAAGGGAGAGAAAGAGGGAGGGAGAGAGAAATAGAGCGAAAGGGAGGAAGAGAGAGAGAATTTTTTTGTCCAAACTTTTTTTAGCCGCCCCCCACCCCACTCAATGTGCCCCATGGTTTTGTAAATGTAAAAAATGTGCCGCGGCTCAAAAAAGGTTGAAAATCACTGATATAGACGGTCGTCAAGTTACATAGAAGATTGATGGCAGAAAAAGACACCCTGGTCCATCTAGTCTGCCCTTATACTATTTCCTGTATTTTATCTTAGGATGGATCTACGTTCATCCCAGGCATGTTTAAATTCAGTGACTGTGGAGTTACCAACCACGTCTGCGGGACTAGAACTCCCCGTCTCCTGGTGATTGGCCCAAAATCACCCAGTCGCCTTCCATACCTAAGATGGGACTAGAACTCCCCGTCTCCTGGTGATTGGCCCCAAATCACCCAGTTGCCTTCCATATCTAAGATGGGACTAGAACTCCCAGTCTCCTGGTGATTGGCCCAAAGTCACCCAGTTGGCTTTCATGCTAAGATGGGACTAGAACTAGTCTCCTGGTGATTGGTTCCAAATCACCCAGTTGGCTTTCATGCTAAGATGGGACTAGAATTCCCAGTCTCCTGGTGATTGGCCCAAAATCACCCAGTTGGCTTTCATGGGACTAGAATTCCCAGTCTCCTGGTGATTAGCCTAAAGTCACCCAGTTGGCTTTGGTGCCTAAGGCGGGACTAGAACTCCCAGCCTCCTGGTTTCTCACCTGTTGCTTTAACCACTAGCCCAAACTGGCTCTCTTGTCCCCTATCGTACTCTCATCGGTCCCCATTCTTCTTCCATCTTCTTTCCATCCTTTTTTCCCCCTTTTTTTGCACGTCTGCAAACGTCAGGCGTTGGCATCAAGTCAGTTTCACGACTATTCCTTTGGAGGGGAGGTGGCGACGCGGACGGTCCCCAGCTGTTTTGAATTCCCAGCAGAGCGAAATGCACAAAGGCAAGTTGTCGGAAGCAGGACGGGTTGAAAAGAGGGTCAAGCTTCGCCACGGTGACCCTGGCAGGGTGGATTCCCGGAGAAAACCGACGGTCCCATCACGATCATCGGAAGCCCGCCCGTCCTTTCGGCCACCGCCAAATAGGTGAAACATCTCGCTCGGAAAGGAAATTCGCCCGATTTCTAACCGCAGGACATTTTCTCATCTCTTCCTGTCCCAGTTCAAAGCCCTTCCTCTTGTCCCGGGGCCAAGGGGACAAGGGGGAAATGGCTTATCAAAGGTGGGGCAGGAAAAGGGAAGCAGAGATTTTGGGGCGTGGGGGGTGGACAAGATTCGACGACTTCCCGCCAGGCGAGGGAATATTTCTAGGACAGAGAGAGAGACACACACACAAGGGGCAGTGGTGATGAAAGAGACAAATTTCTTGCAGGTCTATCCATATATGCACAAGTGCCCACACACACAATTCAATTCTGCACACGTGCGTGTTACACACTGTTCTGTCTGGGTCACTCCGGAAGCCAATACCAACCCAAAGGCAGTTTATAAAATTCAAGAAAAACACAGGTAACAGAAAATGTCCTTACAAACAGGAAAACGCTGTATCTTCAAATATATCCACGAAGGCAAAAGTCCATGCAGCAATACAGGATTCTTGCTGCCAAGACGAGGCTGTAGATAGCAGACCTACACCTCCCACGGGTCTTCCAAACTGCTGGTCCACAAGCCAGGAACAGAGACGTCGAGAACAAAGCAGGACACCGTAACTCCAACTGATAACACTCCACATGGCTTCAAGGGCTTGCTTGCCTTTTAAACCCTGCTAAGGAGGACCACACCCAAGCCCAGCTGTTCCTAATTCAGTGCTGATAATACTTCTTTAATTGCTCCTTTCTTTGATCTGACCGTCTCTGTCGCATGTCAATGACGGCTTGTGCTTCATCACCTAATGACTCCAAGCTACTGGCTGGGGAGAGGGGGCCCCCCCCCGGGGCTCATGCTGTTCTCCTTCATCCCATTCCTGACTTTCCTCTCCCCCGTCTGACTGTTCAGCCCCCTCCTCTTCGCTGTCATCCTCCTCCGGGCATGGAACCAGCAGAGACACAGCCGGTCCCTGAGCAGCCTCAGGCTGAACCACAACACACACCATGCTGCACGACCCCATCCCCCCACTCACCTGTTTCCCGACTTCCAGTGGGCAAAGTAGGCCCAGTTTTTGCCTTCCCCAGCTCCCTGGATGCCAAAAATCCCCTCCCAGAGCCCAAAATCAGCTGGTCATCGTACACATGGGCGCTGGAGCTGAGCTAGGGCAACAACTCGCTAGGGGTTCACGTGCCTCCTGTGGCACCCGTGCCATAGGTTTGCCATCACTTGTATAAGTTCTCCTTGAGCAGAGGGTTGGACTAGAAGACCTCCAAGGTCCCTTCCAATTCTGTTCCTGTTCCTATTCCATTCCAAAATTCTATTCTTATTCCTAGTCCTATTCTATTCCGTATTCTATATTTTAACCCATCATCATTGGAGATGAACAATGAATTGTCTGGAATGAGTCTCCTGCGTGAGAAGGGGGTTGGACCAGAAGATACATAAGGTACCTTTCAAGTCCATCATACTGTTAGTGTTGCTATCCTACCCTACCATTGTCTATTTTCTATTCTCCTATTCTATCCTATCGTGTCTCTGTCGTTTTAAATGTAAATATTCAATAAAGATATTTTTAAAAAGAAAAAAGAAGTCTAACAGGGTGTTAGAAATTTATTACTCATGGGCTTCCCTAGGTATGCCCATGTTACACCAACATTCTGCAGTCTGCATTGGTTGCCGATCGGTTTCCGGTCACAATTCAAAGTGTTGGTTATGACCTATAAAGCCCTTCATGGCACCGGACCAGATTATCTCAGGGACAGCCTTCTGCCGCACGAATCCCAGCGGCCGGTTAGGTCCCACAGGGTTGGCCTTCTCTGGGTCCCATCGACTAAACAATGTCGGCTGGCGGGACCCAGGGGAAGAGCCTTCTCTGTGGCGGCCCCGGCCCTCTGGAACCAGCTCCCACCCCCCTCGAGATCAGGACTGCCCCCACCCTCCTTGCCTTTCGTAAACTTCTTAAAACCCACCTCTGCCGTCAGGCATGGGGGAACTGAGACATCTCCCCCTTGCCTATGTAGTTTTATGTATGGAATGTTTGTGTGTATGTTTTTATATAAGGGGTTTTTTTTAATATATATATATTTATTAATTTTTCCCCTTTTTTTAAAAAAGTACATAGTCATATTTACAGATGAATCTACATCGTATATACATTCCTGTTTTTTTAGGTTTTTAATGTAAAATTGTTATTTTAGACGTAATATTAGATTTGTCATTGTATACTGTTTTATCACTGCTGTGAGCCGCCCCGAGTCTGCGGAGAGGGGTGGCATACAAATCTAATTAATAATAATAATAATAATAATAATAATAATAATAATAATAATAATAATAATGCTTATGCCAGAGTCGTTGCAGCTCGATTTTTAGATCTTCGTATTTCACTTATTTCTCTAGCTGCTTCTCCTCAATTCTGCTGTTTCCTGGATAATAATAATAATAATAATAATAATAATAATAATAATAATCCCCCTAGAAATTTATTCTCTCGGTTTTTTTCCTCCTTTCCGGCCGCAGAAGGCAACAGGGCCCCCAGGGGTGTCTCGGCCAAAGGTCGTGCAAAGCGGAGATGTCGCTCGGCAGGCAAGATCATCACCCCCACCCCCCTGTGAAGAAGGACCCTCTTGGATAATCTGGAGAAGAAAACAAAAGAGATGACGCCACCCCGCGATGCAACCGTCGGTGGTGCCAGCCGGCGAGATCGTTGATGGAGCAAACAAAGGTCCCTTTTTTTTTTTTCACTCTATTGTGGGCAGCGAGAATGTGGACCTCTCTGATCTAACCGGACAAGGCTGCTTGTAAATTTGAGCCTGGCTTCCCATTTGTTATGGAATGAGATGAAGCTTGGCACACAGCTGCTTAGGAGCTTCAGCTGGTTAAGGCTGGCCAAATTTTGGCAGGACCCGTCCAGCATCCTTCAAGATGGTCCACCATGGCTGGGAAGATGTTCCCTTTGGGTGCCATGATTTCACCCCGTGTTGCTCCCTTTCAGTGGGACTTCAGTGGGGAGGGAGATGAAGATTTCCGTTTCTCTACCTATCCGTCCGTCCGTCCGTCCGTCCATCCATCCATCCATCCATCCATCCATCCATCCATCCATCTATCTATCTATCTATCTATCTATCTATCTATCTATCTATCTATGCTATCTTATTTATCTATGCTATCTTATTTATCCATCCATCCATCCATCCATCTATCTATCTATCCATCTATCAATCAATCAATCAATCAATCATCTATCCATCTACCCGTCCATCTATCTTCTATCTATCTATCTATCTATCTATCTATCCACCCATCATCTATCTATCCACCTATCTATCTATCTATCTATCTATCTATCCACCCATCATCTATCAATCAATCAATCAATCATCTATCCATCTACCCGTCCATCTATCTTCTATCTATCTATCTATCTATCCACCTATCTGTCTGTCTGCCTGCCTACCTACCTACCTACCTATCTATCTATCTATCTATCTATCTATCCACCTATCTATCTATCTATCCATCCATCTATCAATCAATCAATCAATCAATCATCTATCCATCTACCCGTCCATC